>NC_068283.1:50121838-50151838 GCF_025860055.1 Xyrauchen texanus
TTGTTCTGTCTTCATCTTATTGCATTTCTCAAGTTAAAAACACATCCTAGATAACAATGTTTGCTTTGAGAACATTCCCAGAACGTTCCTGGAACAGACGTCCTAATGTTCCCTGTTGGGTATCCAGGAACATTTTCACGGAAATAGAACGTTCCCTTTAGGTTTGGAGAATGTTCTCCTAACGTTCCCATAACCTCCATTTTCAAATCAAATTTATATTTACATAATCGTACATCATTAATCATAAATAAATTATACAAATGATCAGCCCAACCAATGTCTTTGTTGATCCATTGTTTAATTCAAACATTTAATCATCATTTAATTAAAAAACAAATATTCAAACATTTTGGTGCATTTCCTCAGTTAAACACTAAAACTTATAGTTCATATAAAATCATTTTGATTAATCATTGACCCACATCATATACGACAGTTACTCATTTAAACCACTAATAGATCTAAACAGATATAGCCAATATCAGCATTATGGTAGTAATTATGTGTGATTTCCATCTCTTGACGTGAGCACTCTGAAGGGAGCATGGATCCTCCCTGTGCCCTATTCACTCAGCTCTTCATCTGGGCACTCTGAAGGGAGCATGGATCCTCCCTGTGCCCTATTCACTCAGCTCTTCATCTGTTCACTCTGAAGGGAGCATGGATCCTCCCTGTGCCCTATTCACTCAGCTCTTCATCTGGGCACTCTGAAGGGAGCATGGATCCTCCCTGTGCCCTATTCACTCAGCTCTTCATCTGTTCACTCTGAAGGGAGCATGGATCCTCCCTGTGCCCTATTCACTCAGCTCTTCATCTGGGCACTCTGAAGGGAGCATGGATCCTCCCTGTGCCCTATTCACTCAGCTCTTCATCTGTTCACTCTGAAGGGAGCATGGATCCTCCCTGTGCCCTATTCACTCAGCTCTTCATCTGGGCACTCTGAAGGGAGCATGGATCCTCCCTGTGCCCTATTCACTCAGCTCTTCATCTGTTCACTCTGAAGGGAGCATGGATCCTCCCTGTGCCCTATTCACTCAGCTCTTCATCTGGGCACTCTGAAGGGAGCATGGATCCTCCCTGTGCCCTATTCACTCTGCTCTTCATCTGTTCACTCTGAAGGGAGCATGGATCCTCCCTGTGCCCTATTCACTCAGCTCTTCATCTGTTCACTCTGAAGGGAGCATGGATCCTCCCTGTGCCCTATTCACTCAGCTCTTCATCTGTTCACTCTGAAGGGAGCATGGATCCTCCCTCTGCCCTATTCACTCAGCTCTTCATCTGTTCACTCTGAAGGGAGCATGGATCCTCCCTGTGCCCTATTCACTCAGCTCTTCATCTGTACACTCTGAAGGGAGCATGGATCCTCCCTGTGCCCTATTCACTCAGCTCTTGACCTGGGCACTCTGAAGGGAGCATGGATCCTCCCTGTGCCCTATTCACTCTGCTCTTCATCTGGGCACTCTGAAGGGAGCATGGATCCTCCCTGTGCCCTATTCACTCAGCTCTTCATCTGTTCACTCTGAAGGGAGCATGAATCCTCCCTATTCCCTATTCACTCTGCTCTTCATCTGGGCACTCTGAAGGGAGCATGGAGCATGGATCCTCCCTATGCCCTATTCACTCAGCTCTTCATCTGGGCACTCTGAAGGGAGCATGGAGCATGGATCCTCCCTGTGCCCTATTCACTCAGCTCTTCATCTGTTCACTCTGAAGGGAGCATGGATCCTCCCTATGCCCTATTCACTCTGCTCTTCATCTGGGCACTCTGAAGGGAGCATGGATCCTCCCTGTGCCCTATTCACTCTGCTCTTCATCTGGGCACTCTGAAGGGAGCATGGATCCTCCCTGTGCCCTATTCACTCTGCTCTTCATCTGGGCACTCTGAAGGGAGCATGGATCCTCCCTGTGCCCTATTCACTCTGCTCTTCATCTGGGCACTCTGAAGGGAGCATGGGTCCTCCCTATGCCCTATTCACTCTGCTCTTCATCTGTTCACTCTGAAGGGAGCATGGATCCTCCCTATTCCCTATTGACTCAGTTATTCATCTGTTCATTCTGAAGGGAGCATGGATCCTCCCTGTGCCCTATTCACTCTGCTCTTCATCTGGGCACTCTGAAGGGAGCATGGATCCTCCCTATTCCCTATTCACTCAGCTCTTCATCTGTTCACTCTGAAGGGAGCATGGATCCTCCCTATTCCCTATTCACTCAGTTCTTCATCTGTTCACTCTGAAGGGAGCATGGATCCTCCCTGTGCCCTATTCACTCAGCTCTTCATCTGTTCACTCTGAAGGGAGCATGGATCCTCCCTATTCCCTATTCTCTCAGCTCTTCATCTGGGCACTCTGAAGGGAGCATGGATCCTCCCTGTGCCCTATTCACTCAGCTCTTCATCTGTTCACTCTGAAGGGAGCATGGATCCTCCCTGTGCCCTATTCACTCAGCTCTTCATCTGTTCACTCTGAAGGGAGCATGGAGCATGGATCCTCCCTATGCCCTATTCACTCAGCTCTTGACCTGGGCACTCTGAAGGGAGCATGGATCCTCCCTATGCCCTATTCACTCTGCTCTTCATCTGGGCACTCTGAAGGGAGCATGGATCCTCCCTGTGCCCTATTCACTCAGCTCTTCATCTGTTCACTCTGAAGGGAGCATGGAGCATGGATCCTCCCTATGCCCTATTCACTCTACTCTTCATCTGGGCACTCTGAAGGGAGCATGGATCCTCCCTGTGCCCTATTCACTCTGCTCTTCATCGGTTCACTCTGAAGGGAGCATGGATCCTCCCTATGCCCTATTCACTCTGCTCTTCATCTGGGCACTCTGAAGGGAGCATGGATCCTCCCTGTGCCCTATTCACTCAGCTCTTCATCTGTTCACTCTGAAGGGAGCATGGATTCTCCCTGTGCCCTATTCACTCAGCTCTTCATCTGTTCTCTCTGAAGGGAGCATGGATCCTCCCTGTGACCTATTCACTCAGCTTTTCATCTGTTCACTCTGAAGGGAGCATGGAGCATGGATCCTCCCTATGCCCTATTCACTCTGCTCTTCATCTGGGCACTCTGAAGGGAGCATGGATCCTCCCTGTGCCCTATTCACTCTGCTCTTCATCGGTTCACTCTGAAGGGAGCATGGATCCTCCCTATGCCCTATCCACTCTGCTCTTCATCTGGGCACTCTGAAGGGAGCATGGATCCTCCCTATGCCCTATTCACTCTGCTCTTCATCTGGGCACTCTGAATGGAGCATGGATCCTCCCTATGCCCTATTCACTCAGCTCTTGACCTGGGCACTCTGAAGGGAGCATGGATCCTGCCTATGCCCTATTCACTCAGCTCTTCATCTTTTCACTCTGAATGGAGCATGGATCCTCCCTGTGCCCTATTCACTCAGCTCTTCATCTGTTCACTCTGAAGGGAGCATGGATCCTCCCTGTGCCCTATTCACTCAGCTCTTCATCTGTTCACTCTGAAGGGAGCATGGATCCTCCCTATGCCCTATTCACTCAGCTCTTCATCTGTTCACTCTGAAGGGAGCATGGATCCTCCCTGTGCCCTATTCACTCAGCTCTTCATCTGTTCACTCTGAAGGGAGCATGGATCCTCCCTATGCCCTATTCTTTACTAAACTTTACTTTACACACAGCTGTACTGCACTAATGTCAGTCTTTTTTGTTTATCAACCTCTCTGAAAAAATAATGAAATATTCTGAAAAATGTGAATCACATATAAAACCTAAAAATAACCATTAGAGAGCATTCTGTATACGTTATTTTAAGGTTACCCCACACAACCACCCTGCAATGTTCTGGGAACATTAGTATATGTTTATAAGATAAAGAACCTAAAGAGAACGTTTTTAGAACGTTAGGAATTTATTTCCCAAAAAAGGACCAAACAGGAACCACGCGCTAACGTTAGGGGAACGTTCTGTGTTTGTTGGGGAGTTGGTCATATCATTTAAAGGGACAATGCAGTGTTTGTATAGCGCCATTAACAGAGCACATCGTTTCAAAACGGCTTTTAAACGACTATATTTTGGACTTTTCGCCAGGAAGTGAAAGACTGTACATTTCGAATATAAATACCTGCTAAATACCAAAACTAAAGAGATGAACGGAAAGGATTTTCATCGGATCTTTTATTTTAAATATCGGACTTTTATTTTGGATTTCCGGTCGTTCCCAGAAGCGGAAGTAGCACACGGAGCGTGTCACACGTGTTTAATAACATCGCGAAAATGGTGAAAAACGGGCAGTTTAAACAGAAATCAAAGTTTAAATCTTCAGCGAAACAGAGGAAATGTGTGCTGATGTTCGACGATAAAGACAGACAGTAAGTGAGGATGAACTATAACTGCATCTGTTTAAATATGAATCAACACATGATGATGATCTGAATAATGCAAACGCTCTCTCTATGTTTTAATACACCGTCATTTCTGTGTGTTTGTTTATGAACTAATATGGAGTTTCAAAACGTAAATGAACATTCACACTTCTTTATTTGAACAAAACCTGAAGAAAAGTACGCTGATTATATAATGAAATTCGAAAGTTTCTCTAGATACATAAAGACGAGAGATTTAAAGGCATATTGACGTCCTTCTGTGGGCTTGTTTACATTTGAGTTCACTAGTCTTTGCCCATCTGAACATTCCCTCGTTGGAAGTCTGGGATTTTTCCAGATTCCTATCAGATAGACCACACTAAGTCCTTGCTCATCATTTACATAAACATTTTAGAAGAATATTTCAGCTCTATGGGTTCAAGTGAATGGTGACCAGAACTCTGAAACTCCATAAAGCACATAAAGGCAGCATAAAAGTAATCCATGAGACTCCAGTGGTTTAATCCATGTCTTCAGAAGTGATATGATAGATGTGGGTGAGAAACGGGTCAATATTTAAGTCATTTGTTACTATAAATCTCCACTCACACTTTAACGTTTACATCTAAAAGTCACATGTGGTGCCTGTTTAGCTTCAATTTAACATTTGAAAGTCAAAGTGGAGCTTGATGGTTAAAAAGGATCTGTTTCTCACCCACATCTATCATATTCCTTCTGAAGACATGGATTAGACCACTGGAGTACTTTTATGCTGCCTTTGTGCTTTTTTAGAGCTTCAAAGTTCTGGCCACCATTCACTTGCATTGTATGGACCAACAGAGCTGAACTATTCTTCTACACATCTTCTTTTGTGTTCACATGTTTTTGAAATTACTTTTTATTCCAAATGAATTAGCATAACTCTAAATATATTATTTATAGTAATATATTAGTATGATTCTGAGTAAATATGAATGTTGACGTTCAGCTGGAGAAACGTTGTGTTTGTCTTAGAGAATTCCTGACGGGATTCCACAAGAGGAAAGTGGAGCGGCGTAAATTGGCACTGATTGAGATGAAGAACAGGCTGAAGGAGGAGCAGAAGAGAGTCCGCGAGGAGGTGAGGATGATGATGATGATGATGATAATGTGTGTGTGAAGCCGCTGCTGAATCTCTGATGTTCCCCCAGAGACACAAAGAATACACGAAGATGCTGAAGGAGCGACGGGAAGCTCTGGGTGAGTCTCCATAGTCAGGTTCAGATTGTCAGGTAAAATACTTTTGACATGTTACAAAAAAATTACATTATTTTACTTTACACAGACAGGGTTGGGAAGTGATTCTGTCACACCAGTGTGTATGATAAAACATTTAATAATAATGTATTACACTATGTGATACGCAGATTCCTTACTATACATAAACATATCTATTGTGTTTACGTTGTGTAGATGAGGCAGATGAACTGGAAGACGCGATCACCGCGACCAGCGAGTGCGTTCAGTACGATCACCCCAACCACACCGTTACCGTGACGACCATCAGTGACCTGGACCTATCAGGAGAGAGATTACTGGAGCCAGAAAGAGTGCAGGTGAAGAAACCGAATCCGTTCTGTTTGAATGCAGTTTATGAGCGGTCTGGATTGATCCGATGTTGTGTGTGTTTCTCCAGGATGCTGAAGACGGGGAGGAAGGTAAGGATGAAGAGAAAGTGACGGCTCTTCCAAAGAAATCCGGGAACCCCATCCTCTCTAAAAAGTACAGTCAGCTTCACTCATTTCTCACTGATCATTATTGTTTTTTGATTGAATGAATGCTGGAACCAATACTTGCTGAGAAAGGTCCTTAAAGATAAATGAGCATGTTAAATGGACAGCCCTTATGTTTCGGATCCGATCAGAACCGCTACCGACAACAGCTTCACGTTCTGTCCGCAGGATTCAGTCGCTTACGGCGTCGCTGCATCTTTACACTAAACGGACGAAAAAGAGCAAACAGAAGCACAATGGGAAACAGGAAATGAGGCGTCGAAATGGGCAGGGTGACAGGAAGTCATTCACTCAAGACAACAAGCTCCGCCTCGGCAGAACCACCAAGAAAGAGCGACGCAGACGGACAGGCAGGAAGAGGCGGGGTGAGGACTGAGCCCCGCCCACTGACTCCCATTTAACCCGTTTTATTGGGTCAGAATGACCCAAGACACCAGCACACGCTCGATGAACTGACCGTTAACTCCGTGTTTGTATTTACTTAAAGAGACATTAAAAAGAGATCTTTTCCATCTTGATGTGTTGCATTTAATGTCTTTTTATGTTTTCGGAGCCTGTTGATATCAGGACATGAGAGTATGAATGAGGGTCATCAATCGATTCCAATTTTTACAAATTACGGATTAATAACATAATTAAAATAATCACATGTATCAGTATTTGCTAAGAAAGGCCTACAAATAAAGGTAACTCAATATAATCCATAATAATTAAAATCATTATAAATATATGAACTATTATAATTCAGATGTATTGCAGTATTTTGACTCAAGTCAATTTTATTTGTATAGGGCCTTTCACAACACACATCGTTTCACAGCAACTTTACAGATGATAAAACTATAATGTTGATGAATCATCATTGTGTATTTAGATAATATATGATTGTTAATCGTGTTTAAAAATAAGTAATTAAATAATAATTGTATTAATAACCCAAGTGAGCAGCTGAAAGCGACTGAAGGAACACAAAACTCCATAAAATGTTGATTAATGGAGAAAAATAACCTTGGGAGAAACCAGACTCACTGTGGGGGCCAGTTCCCCTCTGACTAACCCCACCCTAACCCTAAACCAGACTCACTGTGGGGGCCAGTTCCCCTCCGACTAACCCCACCCTAACCCTAAACCAGACTCACTGTGGGGGCCAGTTCCCCTCTGACTAACCCCACCCTAACCCTAAACCAGACTCACTGTGGGGGCCAGTTCCCCTCTGACTAACCCCACCCTAACCCTAAACCAGACTCACTGTGGGGGTCAGTTCCCCTCTGTCTAACCCCACCCTAACCCTAAACCAGACTCACTGTGGGGGTCAGTTCCCCTCTGTCTAACCCCACCCTAACCCTAAACCAGACTCACTGTGGGGGTCAGTTCCCCTCTGGCTGACCCCACCCTAACCCTAAACCAGACTCACTGTGGGGGTCAGTTCCCCTCTGTCTAACCCCACCCTAACCCTAAACCAGACTCACTGTGGGGGTCAGTTCCCCTCTGGCTAAACCCACCCTAACCCTAAACCAGACTCACTGTGGGGGCCAGTTCCCCTCTGGCTAACCCCACCCTAACCCTAAACCAGACTCACTGTGGGGGCCAGTTCCCCTCTGACCAACCCCACCCTAACCCTAAACCAGACTCACTGTGGGGGCCAGTTCCCCTCTGATTAACCCCACCCTAACCCTAAACCAGACTCACTGTGGGGGCCAGTTCCCCTCTGACCAACCCCACCCTAAACCAGACTCACTGTGGGGGCCAGTTCCCCGCTGACCAACCCCACCCTAAACCAGACTCACTGTGGGGGCCAGTTCCCCTCTGACCAACCCCACCCAAACCCTAAACCAGACTCACTGTGGGGGCCAGTTCCCCTCTGACCAACCCCACCCTAACCCTAAACCAGACTCACTGTGGGGGCCAGTTCCCCTCTGACCAACCCCATCCTAAACCAGACTCACTGTGGGGGCCAGTTCCCCTCTGACCAACCCCACCCAAACCCTAAACCAGACTCACTGTGGGGGCCAGTTCCCTCTGACAAACCCCACCCTAACCCTAAACCAGACTCACTGTGGGGGCCAGTTCCCTCTGACTAACCCCACCCTAACCCTAAACCAGACTCACTGTGGGGGCCAGTTCCTCTGACTAACCCCACCCTAACCATAAACCAGACTCACTGTGGGGGCCAGTTCCCTCTGACTAACCCCACCCTAACCGTAAACCAGACTCACTGTGGGGTCAATTCCCCTCTGACTAACCCCACCCTAACCCTAAACCAGACTCACTGTGGGGGCCAGTTCCCCTCTGACCAACCACACCCTGACCCTAAACCAGACTCACTGTGGGGGCCAGTTCACCTCTGACTAACCCCACCCTAACCCTAAACCAGACTCACTGTGGGGGTCAGTTCCCCTCTGACTAACCCCACCCTAACCCTAAACCAGACTTACTGTGGGGGCCAGTTCCCGTCTGACCCACCCTAAACCAGACTCACTGTGGGGGCCAGTTCCCCTCTGACCAACCCCACCCTAACCCTAAACCAGACTCACTGTGGGGGCCAGTTCCCCTCTGACCAACCCCACCCTAAACCAGACTCACTGTGGGGGCCAGTTCCCCGCTGACCAACCCCACCCTAAACCAGACTCACTGTGGGGGCCAGTTCCCCTCTGACCAACCCCACCCAAACCCTAAACCAGACTCACTGTGGGGGCCAGTTCCCCTCTGACCAACCCCACCCTAACCCTAAACCAGACTCACTGTGGGGGCCAGTTCCCCTCTGACCAACCCCATCCTAAACCAGACTCACTGTGGGGGCCAGTTCCCCTCTGACCAACCCCACCCAAACCCTAAACCAGACTCACTGTGGGGGCCAGTTCCCCTCTGACAAACCCCACCCTAACCCTAAACCAGACTCACTGTGGGGGCCAGTTCCCCTCTGACTAACCCCACCCTAACCCTAAACCAGACTCACTGTGGGGGCCAGTTCCCCTCTGACTAACCCCACCCTAACCATAAACCAGACTCACTGTGGGGGCCAGTTCCCCTCTGACTAACCCCACCCTAACCGTAAACCAGACTCACTGTGGGGTCAATTCCCCTCTGACTAACCCCACCCTAACCCTAAACCAGACTCACTGTGGGGGCCAGTTCCCCTCTGACCAACCCCACCCTGACCCTAAACCAGACTCACTGTGGGGGCCAGTTCACCTCTGACTAACCCCACCCTAACCCTAAACCAGACTCACTGTGGGGGTCAGTTCCCCTCTGACTAACCCCACCCTAACCCTAAACCAGACTCACTGTGGGGGCCAGTTCCCGTCTGACCCACCCTAACCCTAAACCAGACTCACTGTGGGGGCCAGTTCCCCTCTGACCAACCCCACCCTAACCCTAAACCAGACTCACTGTGGGGGCCAGTTCCCCTCTGACCAACCCCACCCAAACCCTAAACCAGACTCACTGTGGGGGCCAGTTCCCCTCTGACCAACCCCACCCTAACCCTAAACCAGACTCACTGTGGGGGCCAGTTCCCCTCTGACTAACCCCACCCTAACCCTAAACCAGACTCACTGTGGGGGCCAGTTCCCCTCTGATTAACCCAACCCTAACCCTAAACCAGACTCACTGTGGGGGCCAGTTCCCCTCTGACTAACCCCACCCTAACCCTAAACCAGACTCACTGTGGGGGCCGGTTCCCCTCTGACTAACCCTAAACCAGACTCACTGTGGGGCCAGTTCCCCTCTGACTAACATCATGAATATAATGTAAATATTACTTATAGTTAAAGTCATGCTTTAAAATTATTAAACTAAGGGTTAAGGGTCAGTGTTTAAACATCGATTGTGTTTGAACTGTAAGATTAATGATTAATGTCTTTGAAGTCCATCTTGATTAATTGCAGAAGTTCACGTAGATGCAATTGTCCTTGTTAATTGGCTGATGAAGGCTTTTGTTGGTCATTGTTAGTCTATATATTCCATTTCAAGATTGTAGTCCATCAATAGACCGAGGTGATGCAGGCAGAGATCAGGGATGTAAAACACAGTTCAATCTGGCCGGTAATTTCGGTGAGGTTCGGTGTGGTCCATCCTAAATCCAAGGTTCAGGCAATGGCATATGAAGTATTCCATGTCTTATGGTTGGAGTTGGCATCAGTTCATCGTCTGAAGTCCATCATAATAGACTGAAGTGATGTTTGGCACCGGCTGCATTTAGTCATCATCATTCAGCGACATGTAGCAGTGGAGTCCATCATGAAGCAGGAATGGAGCTGGATCCAGCCGGTTCTGGTGACCTCAGGATAGGAGTCCCGAGGTTGAGACAGGGAAACAAATAAAAAGATGTAAGCATAGATGCCATTCAATTTATTGCAGTTATAAATCATGATCACTGTTTCTGGTTCCGGCAGACCCAAGTAAAGCAGCCTAATTGTGGGTTGGAGGATAAATTAGGTGTATGCCTGGCTAAATAGAGGAGTCTTTAGTCTAGTCTTAAACTGAGGGAGTGTGTCTGCATCTCGAACAGTGTTTGGGAGACTATTCCATAGTTTAGGAGCCAAATATGAAAAGGATCATCTTCCTTTTGTGGATTTTGATATTCTAGGTACTATTAACAGGCCAGAATTTTGCGATCTTAATGAACGTGTTGGAATATAGCGTGGTAGAAGATCACTTAAGTACTGCAGAGACCATTCAAAGCTTTGTATGTAGTTAACAGTATTTTAAAATCAATACGGAATTTAACAGGTAGCCAATGTAACGATGATAAAATGGGGCTAATATGATCATATTTCTTGGTTCTCGTCTGCACTCCGGCTGCTGCATTTTGAACCAATTGAAGTTTATTTGTTGATCTTGCCGGACATCCTCCCAGAGCTTTAGAGCAAGTAATTTGTAACTCTGATAAGTGCAATCTCTACTGTGATGAGGCCTAAATCCTGATTGAAATTCTTCATACATACTATTTCTCTGTAGAAATGAACATATTTGGGAGGACACGACCTTTTCTAGTATTTGTGACATAAACGAGAGATTTGAAATCGGTCTATAATTAGCAAGTTCTCCAGGATCAAATTATGGCTTCTTAATAAGTGGTTTGATAACTGACATTTTAAAGTTTCTTGGAACATGTCCTAAGGATAGCGAGGAGTTAATGATATTAAGAAGAGGTTTTGAGATTACAGGAGGTACCTCTTTTAAGAGCTTATTTGGTATAGGATCTAACAAACATGTTGTGGCTTTTGATGTTTCGATAAATTCAGAAGTCTGTTTGAAAACAATGTTTATTTTTATCTTGTTTGGTGATGCACAAATTAATTCACTCATTAATTCACTCATCACATTTTAATTAATAAAATTTGAAAATATTACTGTAAATTATTTGAAATTATATTATTTTAAAATGAAAATTACAAACTCAAAACAAAAATGCCCAGCATTACAATAATGAGATTTGAGATTTTTCTTTTGAATTATTGTACAATAAATGAGGTGTAAAAATCTTAATTTTTTCTTAAAAGGGCTTCAATGTATTTTTACCAAATACATTCTTTCTTTCTTTTGATTGTGGGGTAAATTATGTCTTGGACATGATTATGTGAGATTCTTGCATGTGTCTGATGTTTTTTAGTACAATCTTCAGACATTATGTGTGTTTAAAAGCGTGATATTGATGTGTGTGTAGTTAACCACCTTTAACAGCAGCAGTGTGTCTCATTTTAAAGCTGCTGATATTTAATCCACACAAAAGACACACACACACAACATCACTGTCAGCCAATAGGATGTGTGTGTGTGTGTGGAGTAAGGGACTGTGTGATTCATGCTGTATAAATACAATGACAGATACAGACTAAACTGTTTGTGAGTGGATCTTAATAAAGCAATTAAGGTAATATAGGACAGTGGATTGTGTGCGAGTATGTGTGTGTGTGTCTGCTCATTCTCATTAATAATGCATGAAGGCAGATCATGTTCTTCTTTTTTGGGCATCACAGTAACACAATACATTCACAGAGAGACTTTAACCAAAGTCTTTTTCAAGGCGAGTCAGTCCACTGGAGGCCATCTTTAAAAAACACTATAGGGAAGCTGTTTTGTAAAGATACACAAACAGCTTCTGTACACATGAATGAGGAAAGACAGAAATCTCCAAATCGTTGGTCATGATGAGCAGGAAAGTCTCAGTGTTAGTGTGCAGGACCGCTGGCCAAATTGATGCCCTACGCAGAGCTCAGGGATCGTCAGATGGGGGGTGGGGTTGTGCGGTGTTGTAAGGCACTGTGCGAAAGTTGCAAGGAGCTAGTCTGTGTTCTCCGACTGCTATGGTCCTGGAGGAACGTTGTCTCATTTCGCTGTGTACTATACTAACTGTATATGGTTGAAATGACAATAAAAAACCATTTGACACTTGACTTGCTACCGGGTCCTTGAATAACATATAATGTGCGTGTAAGGTTAACCTGTGCAGTTTATGGACTTAGTAAACACCAGTCATAAAATGCACTTTCACACCCTGAAGAGAGATCTCAGGGAAGTTTAATGTGTCTGTTTATGATGATCACTGATATTTCAGCTGCTGACTCTTCACTTAACTAAAGTGAAGAGTCACAAACTAGCCACAAACTAGACCAAATTACAGCGGTGAAACTCTAAACCAGTACAGTGTGTGTGTATGTGTGAGATACTTCATGTTGAGTGCCGTTTTAGTCAGATGGCCTGAAACATGATCACATCTTATTTCATGCAATTGCAGCAAAGCTGAACACTAACATTGGACATATCTGTTATTGCTGAAGACTGTGTGATTCATAAAATCAAACAAGCCCTCACATTGCTGGTGTATAAATCACTTTAGTAAAAGATGAATGCACAGCATCAGATGCACTCAACAAACTTGGGTTCTGATGCCTCAAAGTTCCATTAAACACCATGGGTTACACAGATCTGTAACATCACCTGTATTGTGCTGCCCTTTGATTGGCTGACTGTTCTGTGTTGGCCAGTCAGGATGACTCTGATGTGCTCTCAGTGGTGAGCAGCTACTGTGATGTCAGCAGAGGGGAGCGGGGCTTTGAGGACAGCTCCCTCTGGATTGTAAGTCCCGACTGTGACCTCTAGCTGTGTGAGGGAGACGACGATCAGAGCTCTGACAGGTAAGACTGGAACTGCATTCAATACATGTCAAGTAGTGTGAATATTGGATTGATATGTTTTGTTAAGATGACAATCAGATATAAGATTACATCATTTACATTGTATTATATACTACTTTTATATATTTAATAATAAATATATAAAAGTAATTTGGTCTAAGAGTGTTTTGTTTTGCACTCTGTCGGTTGTCGTTTTTTTTATTTCTGTTGTGATATCCTATCCTTCTCTCTCTCATTTCAGTCAATGTGACGATTCCATATGTAGCAGTTCTGCCAGTCCTGAGGAAGACTCCAACCTCCTTCATCAGCCTTCATCCTGACACAGAATGACCCGTTTGGATCTGCCACCACACCGGACAAGCCCCCGAGGCTGGACAGAGATATCCCATGGCCATGATAGTTTTGGGCAGTTCAGTTTTTCTCACGGTAAGGAGAACACCATATCCAGTTACCAATCGAGCAGTTCATGGTGTTGTTCAGATAGTTAGAGTGGTAGTTTGAGGTGTCAGGTAGTGTAGGGTTACAATGGGCTTTTCCAACACACCTGAGGGTTGTGTCACAGTGCATGAGCACAGTGTTTTATTTCACATATTAACATTAGATGGTGATCTTGTCTCTCTCTGTTCCTAGGTAGCGTTAAAGACAGGAGGGAACGGGAGAGTGGAAATTCCTCTCTGGGTAGAGCTGCAGGTAGCAGAGCATTCAGTGATAAAAGCCCTCCTGCTCCTTATCGGCATTCTGAGAGAGGGCACCCCCTACCCAGCAACAAAAGCCCAGAACCCAAAGCCAGCATTCCGTTTCGGAACCCAGATCTGGGTGTCCCTTCTGAAAGGAGAACCTCTGAGATTCATAATCCTGAGTTACCCCCTATGAACTATACACCAGAGCTGCTGGATCTCAATGTAGAAGTGGAAGCCCTTGCTGGTCCCAGGTCCCTGAGTCCCACCCCTTTCAAACAAGCTGAATCGCTGATCACCTCAAGCCGAAAAGGTGGACGAAATGTACACTCATCTCCTACCAGCCAGCCAGGAATGCTCAGCTCTTCTCAAAGAGGTTCCAGCCTGTCACGGTCCACTTCTCCTGGCCATAGTACTTCACCATTCAAAAGGGCAGAGTCCAGCTCCACTCTCAACATGGTTGGTTTTCGGCCTAGCAGTGTGTCATCTCCCACCCGTCAGCCAGGAATGCTCAGCTCTTCCCAAAGAGGTCCTAGCCTGGTACAGTCCTCCTCTCCCAGCCGTAGTGCTTCACCATTCAGACGGGCAGAGTCCAGTTCCTCCCTGAACATGGTTGGTTTTCGGTCTAGCGGTGTCTCGCAGGGACAGGCATCGAGCACTCCATCAAGGAACAGTTACTCTGGAGGCATGCAGAAAAACTTCAGATCACTTGCAAGCACCATGAGCACAGTCATTAGTGTCAATAAGTCACTGTCCCACATGGATCTGAGAGGCACTTTACGGAAATCTGAGACCAACAGCTCTATCGTTGGGTCTATAGAGAACCGCGGTAGCTCCTCAACTTCCAGGAATGGTTATGATAGCCCTGGTCAAAATGCTGTTTGGAAAACGGAAACAAAAAGCCCTCCATACGAGCGCAGTCATGACAGACAGAGTTCATCCCCCTCAAGGAGGTGCTATGACACAAGAAGCCAGACCCCAATGGGTAGTATTGAGACTAGTAGATCAGAGAGACAGATTCAAGAGGGTCGACGCAGTGCGACTCCAGTCAGGAAAGGCTATGGAACCCCAAGCCAATCAGAGAAAATATCCATTTCAAAGGGGTGGAGTCATGACAAAAAAAGTCCTTCACCATCCAGGAAAGGCTATGAAGCTCAAAGCCAACTGGGACTAAAGAAATCAGAAGCAAAGAGCTCCCTTCACAGCCACAACCAAGACAGCCGACACTCCTCCCCAAGAAGAGTTCTTTACCAAAACTCTGGACAATCATTGATCCGTAAAACCGAAACAAGGCAATCCTCCTCAAGCCATGGACTCAAGAGCCACAGTCCCTCCTCTTCAAGGTGGGGAAATGATGCTCCTAACCAATCTCTTCCACGCAAGTCAGAAAGTGGGCGAAACTCCTCTATGTCTACACTGAGGCATGACCCTGCATGCCACACCCCTCTGAGGAACACTATGAGTGACAGAACTGACTCCACCTCTTATGTAAGAAACACTATGAGCAACCAATCACATCAGGATTCAAATCCTTCATCGGGTCACTGGAGAGGCTCCTCACACTCTCTCCTCAACCAATCAGACTCACGTAACTCCTCCCCCTCACACCACAGCAGTGAGAAGAAACAATTCAGCTCTTCTCAGAAATCCACTCATGTTGTCCGGGAAACTTCACAAAACGAAAGCAGGAGGAGTAGTGTAAGGCTGGGGCAAGAGGTTCAAAATACTACCCCTAAAAACCACCGATCACTGACGAGAAGCCCCTCCCCTCCATTGCAAAGACACACCTCCTCTCAAAGCTCCATGGATTCTGAGTCAAGTCATCTCTCAGCTGGGTCTTCAGGTCTGAACCGGGAGGAATACACCATGATGGCAGATCTTCCGAAGGTCAAAACAGTCTTCCAAAGGGAGGATCAGAGTCACCTGGGAAGAATCGAGAGCCGACAGAGACGAGAACCTCTTTACAAACCAGCCAGGTAGAAAAAAAATCTGATCACTGCTAGTTCAAGGGTTAGCATATCATCTCAAAATCAAAGTCTAAAAATAGAATAACTAGATTTTTACAGATAAAAATGCGCAGAAAAAATTCTGGGCTTTCAGAGAGGACAATCAAGTATTTTACACCATCATTAATTCAGCAGTTATATCTTCAGAGCAGATGGGGATTACATGAACATTAACTGAAACTGTGTGTGTGCGTGTTTCCAGTCACTCTCAGACCAAAGCTCCTCACTCAGACTGGGACGAAGCAGAGGATGAAAGAGACAGTGGTACACTCTCAAGAGCTCACTCCTCCAGCTCCCTTCATACACAGGTTAATAAACAATTAAACAGTTATAGTTAGTCACCATGAACAGGTTACATGTCTGCCAGCTCAGTACTGACCAGCTTTTCCTGAAAGGCATCAAAAACCATTAAGCTTCTAACCTCCACCCAAACTGTTGAGACCATCAACTTTCAAGAATCAGCTGAAGACACATCTCTTCCACAAGCACTTACCTAGAGCACAACCATCAACAAAGGCATTTCTCATTTTAAAACTCTGTTCTCTTTTCTCTTCTTTTCTGCATATATCTACCTTTTCTCTAACTTCTGTACTACTCAAGCTCACTCCTGAAATTGGCAGTGCGATACTGCACATATTGTTGCTTTTGTATGATAAATTGCTTGTGATATTCCTCATTTGTAAGTCGCTTTTAAATAAAAGCGTCCGCTAAATTATTAAATGTATATATTAATGAATTATTTTTACAGTTGAATCGTCAGGACCCCCCCACCCCAAACACAAACAAACACACGTCTGTACGGGTAACTGGGATTGAGAGCTTATTAACCTGTCTAAACACTGCTGATGTACTGTTTTTCATTGGATAACTAGACTATCTACATTATTATTTGTCAAGACAAACTCTGATGTTGGCTTAACAAAGCCTTGTCAAAAAAGTTTAAACTAGTTTTAAATGTAGAAGTTTGATGGTTATACAAACATTACAGTAAGACAAATTGCTAGATCAACAGTCAGACAGACTGTCACATTAGCCATTTTTCCACTGTTGGGCTGAATGGTTCTGAACAGGGTATGGAACAGTTACAGTAACATTTTCACTAAAGCACGGTTCAGCACGGCAAGAATATAAAGCGTTCTCGGCACTGTTAGCTAACTGTACTCAACTACATGGTGACTCGTTTATTGTGTCTTCATGATTTTATGATCATAGTTTAACTAGTATTGTAGTCTACACTTATTTTTCTACACGCATTTTTCATCAGGGAATTAGATTACTAGCTAATTTAAACTCTAAATATATCAATATATTCTCATATATTATTTTGTCAATAAATATCATTTTTAGCTAGTCTAGGAACTTTCTGCATGTTTGTGTCTGGTGGCAAACACAAGCTCTCACAAATGATAGTAAACCTCTCGTCTTTTTCTCATTTCATTTTTGCGACATGGTCTCTGTCTTTGCTGTTTGTTATCAAAGTAAAACCAGGGAAAAATAGTCTTAAAAACTGGAATATGTAATCATCCCACTCTCACTACCATGTTTACCTCTCACACCACCGCACCACAGTGGAAAAAGAAACTTTAACCATGCCATCTGGCCTGGATCGGCACAGAACTATACGGTTTTGGAATGAGAACTGTTCAGCCCAGTGGTGGAAAAGAAGCTATAGATAGTCAGATTAACCATCAGAAAGCTAAACAGACAACAACTTAAAGCAGATCAAGGGCCTTTTGAGGGTTTGTTTACGTTTTCATTTTTTGCCAGTTGGAGTTTAATTTTACGAACATTCCGTTGGTCAATTTGTACATTCTGCCAATGTACGTCTATGGGATTTTTCCTTATATTTGATCATCCGCTGTGCAAAAACCATAATTCAGACCAGTTAGAAAAGACCTTGCACACTATTCCAGAACACTTTGAAAGTCTGTACCAAGTTTGGTGGATGTAGCTTGAAAGTTGTAGGAAAAGTTAAGTTTTAGAAATGTTGGTCCTGGTGCCTGGGTAGCTCAGCGAGTATTGATACTGTCTACCACCCCTGGAGTTGAGAGTTCGAATCCAGTGTGTGCTGACCTCAGCCAGGTCTCCTAAGCAACCTAATTGGCCCGGTTGCTAGGGACAGTAGAGTCACATGGGGTAACCTCCTCGTGGTGATGATTAGTGGTTCTCGCTCTCAATGGGGCATGTGGTGAGTTGTGTGTGGATCGTGGAGAGTAGCATGAGTCTCCACATGCTGTGAGTCTCCGCGGTGTCATGCACAACGAGTCCCGTGATAAGATGCGCCGATTGACGGTCTCAGAAGCGGAGGCGACTGAGACTCATCCTCCACCACCCGGACTAACCGCACCACCACAAGGACCTACGAAGTAATTGGAATTGGCCTTTCCAAAATTGGGTGAAAAAGGGATAAAAAAAAATAAAATAATATATGTTGGTCCTGGTTTTGGGATTTAGAAAAAAAACCCTAAACCAAGTTTGTAGAAGCCAACATAATTATTGATGTTTGACATGACAGAGAGCGAGCACTCCAACCACAGAGAAGATGCACATCTGCTGGAACTTATCCAGAACATCAGGACAGAACCAGGTACAGTAATACGACCCAAGTCCTGTCTGTCTGTCAATGTTTGACAATGAACACTGCTCAATGTGTCTGTTTGTTCTGCAGAAAGCTCATAGACCATCAGTGTATTTCTCCTGCAGTGTGGAACAGACTGATGAAGAATCCATCCAACAGGCATGAACAAGCTAAACACTCACACAACATCTTTATCTTACTTTTATTAAGTTGAATTAGATTTATCTTTTGTTACATGTTCTTATTTTTTGATACAAATATTTGGCACTCACTTGATATGAAGACACCAGTCATATCAGTAACCATATAAAAGCTGTTTTATTCTAAATGGAGAGGGTCCTCTCCTGGAAGCGGCCATGTTTGGATGAAATGACCAGCCGAAAACTACTCACTTATCTCAGTAACAGCCATGAAATTAGACTCTTTCTAAAAGGTGATTGGCTCTTTTACTTGTAACCGTCGACATGTCTGGATATTTAAATTGCGGCCCCTTTAAATATAGTTCACAAAACATTCTTTACAAATGTTGCCGCCTATTTCAACTACGTCAGAGCGTCCACGAGCGTTGAACCGTACGTTGTTCACACCAGAAGCGGCGAGAGCGTCAAAACTCGCTCTGGCTGCCCTGCCTTCAACGCTCGAGGACGCTCGTGCAGGGCAGCCAGAGCGAATTTTGACGCTCTCGCCGCTTCTGGTGTGAACGCACGGTAAGGCGGGACTTCCGTTCTACATCCGTTGACCGTGCCAATGACAGTTTAGCGTTTTAATTTCTCCCATTCATTCAAATAGAAGTGGCCCGTTTCTACCAAATAAATAGTTCCCTAGTGTAAGTCCAAGATGACAAATTCAAAAATACTGAGTGTACATTTTAAATAATTATCCCTCCCCCTCATGATTTCAGTAACGTGTTTAGAAAGCGAGTTTACTTCTATCAAATGTTTTACTATGAGCTGATTTGATTGGTTGCTGTATTGGTACTGGATGGCTCTGGTTCGTTCTTGTGGTGCTGAATATGTTTCTGATTGGCTGCTGTGGTGTTGCTGTATGGCTCTGGTTGGTTGCTTTGTTGCTGAATATGTTTCTGATTGGCTGCTGTGGTGCTGCTGCATGGCTCTGGTTGGTTGCTTTTTTGCTGAATAGGTCTCTGATTGGTTGCTGTAGTGCTACAGGATGGCTCTGGTTGGTTGCTGTGGTGCTGAATAGGTTTCTGATTGGTTGCTGTGGTGCTGATGGGCGGTTCTGATTGGCACCTCGCTTCCGCTTAACTCTGATCGGGATCCGCCCCGGTAACACCGACAACAGCGCGAGCTCCGTCAATCTTTATCTCTGATTGATAGTTTAAATATTAATATTATAATTAAACGTGATGATCTTAGTTTAAAATCTTATCTTTTAAAGATACTCCGAAGTGTTAAACATTATCAAATGGAGTTTATTTGATCTGTGTTTGGCTGGACTCGAACATCATGACGGTGAGTTTCACTTTAATTCACTGTAATACGCGTCGCGTGGCTCTTAGTGTAAACACGATGTGTACACAAAGTGAATTGATTCAGCGCAAAGTGTTCATTTCAGCGAGAGTTTCTTTGTTGTGTTTGTGTGTTTCTGCGCGCGTGACACACCCCGTACTGGGGCGCATGCGCGTTATTGAGACTGATGGTGATACGTGTTTATGAAGATATCATTATAATTGTGTTATTATCAGACTGCAGTATGTCCCTGTTGTGTGTTTATCTTGTTATGTGTGAAAGTGCTGACACACTCTCTGGTGTTTCCTGTGTTTTTCACATCTAGCTCTTCCTGTCATGTTTAACATGTGAAACAAGCAGAACAGATTTCTGTGTTAAACACACATAAATAATGTTGACATTCACATACAAGGGTCATTGACACATAAGTTTGTCCCAGGTTGTGCTATAAATGAGAAATCTTTTAGAAATCTAGTTAAAAATATGCATTTAGTTCTTAGAAATGTAATAATTGAGTCATGTTGCTTTTTACAATAAAATAAAAATGCAAACATTATTGGCTATAAACATTGCAAGTGGTATAATCAAGTAAAACGGATTAGAATTAGGGATGGGCATTTGAGTAATTTTATAGTCGAGTACTCTAACCCACTCAAAACTATTACCCGATTATTTGTAAATTAAATTGCATGTCAAAAATAACACGTATGACCTGTACGTGATTCTTATATTTTGTTTTATTCACAAACGTTACCAAGAATGGTTTCAAACTAAGATAACTTAAACAAACTATGCTTAAAATATATATATTTGAAAATACCAGTAAGTAACAGTAACAGACAGTAGTGTTGTTACAGTGCCAAAACTTCAGTCGTCAGTACCGATACCAGTGAAATTTCACGGTTCTCGATACTAGTTTTGATACCACAGCAAAAATATTACCCAAAAATATGCTAATATTATAATGTGCTATTGAACACACCAGTTTAGTTATTTTTAATTATATAATAATTATTTTAATATTTTCCAGAACTTTACAGAACATTTCTTCAAGTTTAATTTCAGCATCAAAATGGTGTCTAATAAATACATTTTTAAAAGATTTAATAATAGAAAATATAACTTTTCAACATGTCATTACATTTATTATTATCAGCATTACAGTGAATATTGCATTTTACTACACCGTTCACAATCACCGTCACAATATCTTCAATTTCAGGCATTTCGATTTTATTTTTGAATCGTGCTTTTATTATGACGTGTGTTTTTTGACTGAAGCTTCACTTTTCCAGATAAGCAGTTCGTGTCGTGGTCCAGTGTGATCATTAAAGTCCCATCTGAAATCTCTTTACACTGATCTTTGAGTCTGACGAATGAAATGTAGGACATCGTTTTGTATTTTAGATTACTGGTGTTTGTGTATGTGGTCATTTTTAAATGTTATGTTTCAGATGTATTAATGTGAAGTACTTTGGTCAACTCTGTTGTTTTAAATATGATATAAATAAAGTTGAGTTGAGATTAAAGTGCAAATGCTATGATTATATAAATATATAGTCTACATGTAATACGCACTTTACAGTAGTTTAGTGCTCTGCTCTGTCATCTCGTACAGCATGAATGATTGTCAATGTGGGTGGAGTTTCTAGGGTATAGATCATGCGTTCAAAATGAGCATTTTAAAGCAGTCGTGTGCCAGTCATGCTGCACGCTGAGAACAGATTGAGACGGTGTTTGGTACTACCGGTACTGCAGAAACACTGAACCGTTACATCTTTTTTAATTTTAGTATCGTCATTGTACCGAAGTACCAGTATTTTTTACAACACAAACTGACAGGATGAGTGTATTGCATACTCTAAATGCTCATAGACCACATAAAGGCAATCATATATTTATAATATCACATGTTATTATTCAGAAAATCCAGTGGTGAAAGTTGGCTTTTTGTAAAATGCGCTGTGCTTTCAGAGATTTTTTGCTCATACACACATATTGGTCTGATCAGCTTCCGAGTTTGCATCGCATTTTGGTTCACCAATAAAAGCAGATCCTCGTCAGTTGGTTTGTATGATTCCAACAAGAGCCGAATATAGAGTAGAATTCAATAAGAATCAAAATATTACAAGTAATGCCTTGTTATATAAATTATACTTTAGCAGCACCATCATAGGAGAAACCTGCCGGTTGTTCCTGGCAGGGTACTCGGCCTTACAGGCTCCATGTGGGGTTAGGGAATCTGCAGCCTGCCAGGAACAAACGGAGGTACCTTTGTACAATGGGCTAAAAGCACAGACTCGATTACACATCTTCTTCTCTTATCCAACACCTTGACAAGACCTGTAACAACAGCGCCCCCAGTGGATTCCATTGTAACTGCGAGATTTGTGAGAGATTCAGAGGAGCGCTGCCCATGGCAGGCAAAACAAAGGAAAATTAACATGCAATATTCGAGTGGTTTTTAATACCCAAGTAGCTGGTGCAGAACGAGTACTCTTACTCGAGAACATACCTAATTAAAAGGTGAGGGTGGGGGGCGCTTCAATAGACAGTTCACATGGTACTGATCCTACTCCAGACTCAAGCTTCATAATAACGGTGAAATAGCACATTGTGTTTTATTCAGTACAGTTGCATGTAGAGTAACACACAGATAGCAGTGGTATCCGGCTGAACTCAGGGGTGAAGCGGCTCAGACTATGAGCTCAGGTCAGGGGCTGTTCAATCAGATGAAACACAACAGACCAGAACCAAGCGTGAGGATCTCGAGACACACAATTACAAGTTGAACATCTTTCCTGACAAAGCATTTAAACAACTCATAATCTGAGAAACGTTTATAAGAGAGTAAGATGCAACGGCCAAAGACCTCCACCAACTGTAAGGGGCTGTTCAAACTGGCTGTTTTTGTTTATTCAGTGTCTCGTGCAGGAGCGCCGTTTTGTTCCAACTGTGGTCATATAGAGACACCATCCCATCATTGTCCCGCTCTTCGTTCCTGTGCTCAGTGAATATCCTGAATCACTAATGTGTATGTGAATGCCAACTTTAAACTGATGGACTTGTGTTCTCTGTCTGTAGCCTGATCTGCTGAACTTTAAGAAGGGATGGATGTCTAAACTGGATGAGAGTGGAGAGGTGAGAGCACGTCTGTGTGTATAATCCTGTCAGTGTGTGATGATGGTCATGTGTGTTCATTACTGTCGATGTGTGTGTTCAGTGGAGGAAACACTGGTTTGTGTTGACTGATGCTGGACTGAAGTACTACAGAGATTCAGCAGCAGAGGAGGTAAGACACGATTAAACACACGTTACACACAGTAAACATAGATGCATCTCCACTTACATATTCCAGCTCATATTTCACCCCAAAAATAACAAATCCTGTCAAGTCAACCATGTGTTCTTGTTCGAACAGCGAGATGATGTGGACGGAGAGATCGATCTGAAGTCATGTGTGAAAGTGTGTGAGTTTGACGTGGAGAAGAACTACGGCTTCCAGATACAGGTCAGTACTCACTTCCTGTGTGTTCATGTCTGTACTTGCTGCATTCCTCCTGCTGATGGGACACGATCATGAGATTCAGATAGCTGATTAAAAGCTCCTCCATTTGTCCTGTAGACGAGAGATGCCATGTTCACTCTGTCTGCCATGACGGCAGGAATCAGGAGGAACTGGATTGAAGTTTTGAGGAAAAGCGTTCGACCGAACAGCTCTCCAGACCTTACACAGTCAGTCCTACACACACAGACACTGTTACACACACTTCACTCACGCACACTCAGATTGTGAATGTGTATTTTTTGTCTGCAGGTTACCAGACTGCAGCGGTGATAAAGAAAATATTCACCATCGACTACACAGACAATCAGACGCCGCCTCCACCGCAAACATCCCTCAGAGAAAATTTGACTATGTTGAGCTGTCACCTGTAGCCACGCCTTCCACTCCTGCCTCGGCCAGTCAGAGAGAGTCAGGGGAGGGGCAGGTGAAGGAACACAGCCAGTGGCAGGAGGAGAGGGTGCGTGACGACACTCACAGCCAATGGGAGGCGGTGCTGTCACGCAAGGGGGCGGGTCAGCTGTCGGAACAGAGACGAATAGAGGAGGAGATTGAGAGGAAATGGGCGGAGTTTGAGCGGCTGCCACTCAAAGGGATGAGGTCACTTCCACCGATGGGGGCACGGTCTGGCCCGTTAGCCAATCAGGCTCTGGAGAGGGAGGTAGTGCGTGAATCAAATCTATCTGCTCTCATGAGAGAAACTCACTCTGAGTTTTTGAGAACTGAATAGAACACCTTATAAATGACGCTGTAAGCTTCATAAAGAGCTTCTGTACAGTCATTTAGCGTGTTTCTGCCTGTGATTGTGTAACACTAACAGCCTGTGTGTATATGTACAGTGAGGAAAATAAGTATTTGAACACCCTGCTATTTTGCAAGTTCTCCCACTTAGAAATCATGGAGGGGTCTGAAATTGTCATCGTAGGTGCATGTCCACTGTGAGAGACATAATCTAAAAAAAAAATCCAGAAATCACAATGTATGATTTTTTAACTATTTATTTGTATGATACAGCTGCAAATAAGTATTTGAACACCTGAGAAAATCAATGTTAATATTTGGTACAGTAGCCTTTGTTTGCAATTAAACGTTTCCTGTAGTTTTTCACCAGGTTTGCACACACTGCAGGAGGGATTTTGGCCCGCTCCTCCACACAGATCTTCTCTAGATCAGTCAGGTTTCTGGGCTGTCGCTGAGAAACACGGAGTTTGAGCTCCCTCCAAAGATTCTCTATTGGGTTTAGGTCTGGAGACTGGCTAGGCCACGCCAGAACCTTGATATGCTTCTTACAGAGCCACTCCTTGGTTATCCTGGCTGTGTGCTTCGGGTCATTGTCATGTTGGAAGACCCAGCCTCGACCCATCTTCAATGCTCTAACTGAGGGAAGGAGGTTGTTCCCCAAAATCTCGCAATACATGGCCCCGGTCATCCTCTCCTTAATACAGTGCAGTCAGCCCTGTCCCATGTGCAGAAAAACACCCCCAAAGCATGATGCTACCACCCCCATGCTTCACAGTAGGGATGGTGTTCTTGGGATGGTACTCATCATTCTTCTTCCTCCAAACACGGTTAGTGGAATTATGACCAAAAGGTCTCATCTGACCACATGACTTTCTCCCATGACTCCTCTGGATCATCCAAATGGTCATTGGCAAACTTAAGACGGGCCTTGACATGTGCTGGTTTAAGCAGGGGAACCTTCCGTGCCATGCATGATTTCAAACCGTGACGTCTTAGTGTATTACCAACAGTAACCTTGGAAACGGTGGTCCCAGCTCTTTTCAGGTCATTGACCAGCTCCTCCCGTGTAGTTCTGGGCTGATTTCTCACCTTTCTTAGGATCATTGAGACCCCACGAGGTGAGATCTTGCATGGAGCCCCAGTCCGAGGGAGATTGACAGTCATGTTTAGCTTCTTCCATTTTCTAATGATTGCTCCAACAGTGGAACTTTTTTCACCAAGCTGCTTGGCAATTTCCCGTAGCCCTTTCCAGCCTTGTGGAGGTGTACAATTTTGTCTCTAGTGTCTTTGGACAGCTCTTTGGTCTTGGCCATGTTAGTAGTTGGATTCTTACTGATTGTATGGGGTGGACAGGTGTCTTTATGCAGCTAACGACCTCAAACAGGTGCATCTAATTTAGGATAATAAATGGAGTGGAGGTGGACATTTTAAAGGCAGACTAACAGGTCTTTGAGGGTCAGAATTCTAGCTGATAGACAGGTGTTCAAATACTTATTTGCAGCTGTATCATACAAATAAATAGTTAAAAAATCATACATTGTGATTTCTGGATTTTTTTTTTTAGATTATGTCTCTCACAGTGGACATGCACCTACGATGACAATTTCAGACCCCTCCATGATTTCTAAGTGGGAGAACTTGCAAAATAGCAGGGTGTTCAAATACTTATTTTCCTCACTGTATGTGTGTGTCACACATTACCTGCAAAAGGCTTTACCTCTGTCCATCTGCGTTTCCTCACCTGTAGGTGGCGTCTCTGAGGCAGCAGCTGGTGGAGTTGCGGGCTGCGCAGGGGGGGAGGGAGGGGTCATGTCGTGGGGCGGAGTCTCGCTGCAGTGAGAGTCTGCAGCAGATGGAGCGCATGCACAGAGAGACGCTGCAGGAGCTGCATAAACAACATGCTCAACAGATCAGCGCACTGGAGAGAGAAAGAGATGCACTGCTGCGCGAGGAGACGGAGGCCACCGCACGCGGTAACACAGATGAAAATCATCCTTTCACATCTACATGCGCACAGATATCGTGATGTTGTGTGTAACTCAGTGTGTTTGTGATGTCAGTGATGGAGGCGTTACAGAAAGCATACAAAGAAGAACTGGAGAAAACCACACGACTCGCAGAGAGACACGGAGTAGATACACACACACTCGACAAACAACAACAGTGAGTACACACACGCTCGGCAAACAACAACAGTGAGTACACACATGCTCGGCAAACAACAACAGTGAGTACACACACACACTCGACAAACAGCAACAGTGAGTACACACACACTCGACAAACAGCAACAGTGAGTACACACACACTCGACAAACAGCAACAGTGAGTACACACACACACTCGACAAACAACAACAGTGAGTACACACGCTCGGCAAACAACAACAGTGAGTACACACACGCTCGGCAAACAACAACAGTGAGTACACACACACACTCGACAAACAGCAACAGTGAGTACACACACACTCGACAAACAGCAACAGTGAGTACACACACACACTCGACAAACAACAACAGTGAGTACACACACACACACTCGACAAACAACTACAGTGAGAACACACACACTCGACAAACAACAACAGCGAGTACACACACACACACTCGACAAACAACAACAGTGAGTACACACACACACTCGACAAACAACAACAACAGTGAGTACACACACACACACACTCGACAAACAACAACAGTGAGTACACACACACACACTCGACAAACAACAACAGTGAGTACAAACACACACATACTCGACAAACAACAACAGTGAGTACACACACACACACACACACACACACTTGACAAACAACAACAGTGAGTACACACACACACACACACGACAAACAACAACAGTGAGTACACACACACACACACACACGACAAACAACAACAGTGGGTACACACACACACTCGACAAACAACGACAGTGAGTACAGTCACACACGCACTCGACAAACGACGACAGTGAGTACAGTCACACACGCACTCGACAAACGACGACAGTGAGTACAGTCACACGCACTCGACAAACGACGACAGTGAGTACAGTCACACGCACTTGACAAACGACGACAGTGTGTACAGTCACACGCACTTGTAAACGACGACAGTGAGTACAGTCACACGCACTCGACAAACGACAACAGTGAGTACAGTCACACACACGCACTCGACAAACGACAACAGTGAGTACAGTCACACGCACTCGACAAACGACAACAGTGAGTACAGTCACACACACACGCACTCGACAAACGACAACAGTGAGTACAGTCACACGCACTCGACAAACGACAACAGTGAGTACAGTCACACACACGCACTCGACAAACGACAACAGTGAGTACAGTCACACGCACTCGACAAACGACAACAGTGTGTACAGTCACACGCACTCGACAAACGACAACAGTGTGTACAGTCACACACGCACTCGACAAACGACAACAGTGAGTACAGTCACGCACTCGACAAACGACAACAGTGTGTACAGTCACACATGCACTCGACAAACGACAACAGTGAGTACAGTCTCACACACGCACTCGACAAACGACAACAGTGAGTACAGTCACGCACTCGACAAACAACAACAGTGAGTAAAGTCTCACACACACGCACTCGACAAACAACAGTGAGTACAGTCTCACACGCACTCGACAAACAACAACAGTGAGTACAGTCACACACACGCACTCGACAAACAACAACAGTGAGTACAGTCACACACACGCACTCGACAAACAACAACAGTGAGTACAGTCACACACACACGCACTCGACAAACAACAACAGTGAGTACAGTCACACGCACACGCACTCGACAAACAACAACTGTGTGTACACTCAACAAACAACAACAGTGAGTACAGACTTGCACACGCACTCGACAAACAACAACAGTGAGTACAGTCACACACACGCACTCGACAAACGACAACACTGAGTACAGTCACGCACTCGACAAACGACAACAGTGAGTACAGTCACACACGCACTCGACAAACGACAACAGTGAGTACAGTCACACACACGCACTCGACAAACGACAACAGTGAGTACAGTCACACGCACTCGACAAACGACAACAGTGTGTACACTCGACAAACAACAACAGTGAGTACAGTCACACACACACACACTCGACAAACAACAACAGTGAGTACAGTCACACACACACACTTGACAAACGACAACAGTGAGTACAGTCACACGCACTCGACAAACGACAACAGTGTGTACACTCGACAAACGACAACAGTGAGTACAGTCACACACACGCACTCGACAAACGACAACAGTGAGTACAGTCACACGCACTCGACAAACGACAACAGTGTGTACACTCGACAAACAACAACAGTGAGTACAGTCACACACACACGCACTCGACAAACGACAACAGTGAGTACAGTCACGCACTCGACAAACGACAACAGTGAGTACAGTCACACACGCACTCGACAAACGACAACAGTGAGTACAGTCACACACACGCACTCGACAAACGACAGCAGTGAGTACAGTCACACGCACTCGACAAACAACAACAGTGTGTACACTCGACAAACAACAACAGTGAGTACAGACTCGCACACGCACTCGACAAACAACAACAGTGAGTACAGTCACACACACGCACTCGACAAACAACAGTAGTGAATACACACACACACGACAAACGACAATAGTGAATACACACACACACTCGACAAACAACAACAGTGACTACAGTCACACACACGCACTTGATAAACAACAACAGTGAGTACAGTCACACACACTCGACAAACAACAATAGTGAATACACACACACTCGACAAACAACAACAGTGAGTACAGTCACACACGCACTCGATAAACAACAACAGTGAGTACAGTCACACACACTCAACAAACAACTACAGTGAGTACACTCGCACTGGACAAATAATAATAGTGTTTACACACACACACACACACTAGCCAAACAACAACAGTGTGTAAACACACTCACTTGCTTAGACAGAGTTTGCAGGATTACAGTGTAATTAGTAACTTTAATTACTTTTTAAAAAGTAGTGTAATGCATAGTGTATATTTGATCTATTGTAAACATGAGTTCATATGTACGTCTGAGCCTCTGTGACAGCTGATCACTCTGCCTGTAATTAGTTGTTTTGATTAACTTGTGCAACACTTGTGTGTTTGTGTAGGGCAGAGATGTCGTCTCTGAGGAGAGAGTTGGACTGTTTGTCTGAGCGATACTCTCATAAGTGTCTGGAACTGAATCGGGCTCAACAACACAACACCGACACAGAGAGACAGATGAGAGAGAGAGACACACAGATAGAGCAGCTCAAGAGAGATAACCAGGTGAGACAGACACGTGATACACTGAGCACACATGAACATCTGCAGCATTTCATCATCTGTTTGTCTTTCTGTAGGATTTACAGGCTCGTCTCTCAGAGGAGATCAAGGTCATTCAGTCTGTGGTCACAGGTCAGGGGTCAGATGCAGTGAGTGATGGCAGTGACCGGTCATGGTGTGAGACGCAGGTGATGATCCTACTCAAACCTTGTGATTGTCTTCATTCACCCCTGTGAATCTGTGGGCTAATCAGATCATATTCAAAATATAGAATAATATAGAAAAACCTTTGTCCACCAAATCAGGTGTCAGGTGGTGTAACCAACGTGCAGGTACCCCCATAAAACACCTTCTTGACTGTGTC
>NC_068283.1:50156838-50161838 GCF_025860055.1 Xyrauchen texanus
TTACTGTCAGAGCACTGACACTGGAGGAGAACTGCACCACAACATGTGTGTCTGTCACCTTCAGTCAGTGTCTGCTTCAGTGTATTTGCCAAAGTGTGACACCTGTGTGACGAGTGATTGTGAAATCTGCTGAAGGGTTTCTTCAGAGATGTTTCCGATGGGATTAACTGCCTTTGTGCCACAGAAATAAGAGCTTTGCAATTATGAGCCAATGTTTTTAAAGATGTTTTCTTTTACATATTTAATTGTGGAGTTTAAAACAGATGTACACGTACTATGTTACAACAATAAAAGCTGGGTTATTTGGTCTCCGCAGTCTGAATGATGTCTGGTTGCTGGGGCAGTCTTCAGGCCTCCATTAAGTCATAGATTAATGGAGTTCATGTCAGAATTACTGTAAGTGTGAGATGGCATCTTCTCGAGCTGTTCATACGGCTGATAACGGTCATCTGTATGTGTTTTACAACAACCAATGCTGTAGGCATCCGTGGCATAGTATGTAAGGGATAATGTACAGCCGATTGTTATCGCACAATAAACGCCGACAGGACGATCAGGATCCCGAATCGGAGACTCTTGCATCATCCTGAAGGGGTTTATTTTGTGATAACCGTCTGACTGTACATTATCCCGCTTATTACATGACTACTAAATGAATAAATACATGAATATAAAATATTGACTCGCTTATTTGTAGATGGTGCGGCGATCCGGGAAGCAGGAGAAATGGCTCCCGGATGTGCGGTTGTTACAGAGCAATGTCTGACCAGTGGATGGCGCAATTGAGCAATCAGAATTGAGTATCCCAGAGAGCATGTAATAAAATTGCATATCAAACAAATCTGTGTTCACTACCTTCAACTTTTCAGGCCGCCGCCTTACTGTTTTTCTGTTACATGATGTCATGACTCAAGTCGGAGCTTTCTACAAAGATGTTTTTTACAGGTCAGGACCTCTTAATTCCAACATGACGTGAATCCTCCATTACAATGATGGGATGTTTAAATGAGCCGAGACTGTCAAAACTTCAAACACAAACAAACCCACAAGCTTTTTAAAAACTGCTTTATTTCTCTCTTTCGAGCTTTTCTTTATTTTCTATCTATAGTCTGTCTGTCTATCATCTGTCTATATATCTATCATCTGTCTGTCTATCTATCATCTGTCTGTCTATCTATCTATTATCTGTCTGTCTGTCTGTCTATCTATCGTCTATCTATCATCTCTGTCTAGCATCTATCTATCGTCTGTCTATCTATCTATCTGTCTATCATCTGTCTGTCTATCTATCTGTCTATCTATCTATCTGTCTATCTATCATCTATCTATCTATCGTCTGTCTATCTATCTATCTGTCTATCATCTGTCTGTCTATCTATCTGTCTATCGTCTGTCTATCTATCTATCTGTCTATCATCTGTCTGTCTGTCTATCTATCTGTCTATCGTCTGTCTATATATCTGTCTATCATCTGTCTGTATATCTGTCTATCATCTGTCTATCTATCTATCTATATATCTGTCTATCATCTGTCTGTCTATCTATCTATCTATATATCTGTCTATCTATATATCTGTCTATCTATCTATCATCTGTCTGTCTATCTGTCTATCTATCTGTCTGTATATCTATCTATCTATATATCTGTCTATCATCTGTCTGTCTGTCTATCTGTCTATCTATCTATCATCTGTCTGTATATCTGTCTATCATCTGTCTATCTATCTGTCTATATATCTGTCTATCATCTGTCTATCTATCTGTCTATATATCTATCTATCATCTGTCTGTCTATCTATCATCTGTCTATCTATCTGTCTATCTATCTATCTGTCTATATATCTATCTATCATCTGTCTGTCTATCTATCTGTCTATCATCTGTCTGTCTATATATCTGTCTATATGTCTATCATCTGTCTGTCTATCTATCTATCTGTCTATCTATCATCTGTCTGTCTATCCGTCTAGAATGAGGACGGTTGAGAATATTATTAATCACAATTTGCTGTAGTGCACTTTATTGTAGAGGGACTGGAGCTGCTCAGCTGATTCATTGTTGTATTTGTGTGACTGTTGTGTATGATTGTAGGTTGTTTTGTGTTGAATGGTTGTATTTTGTTGTTGTTATATTTCTGTGTCTGCTGTGTATGATTGTAGGTTTGTTTTGTGTTGAATGGTTGTAATTTGTTGTTGTTGGACTGTAAACGCGTCTGTCAGTTCCGCTCCGCGTCGGCAGGTGGCAGCAGCTTTTTAAGAGTAGGTGACGCGCATGCGTAGGGCAGTAGACATTCATGATGGCGTCGAGCGCAGCGGCTCGCACCGGTGCCACCGCTGTTAAAGTCGCTAAACCGATCTTCAGCCGCGACCTGCTCGAGGCTCGGCGGAGGGTTCGAGAACTGTACCGGGCCTGGTACCGAGAGGTGCCGAACGCAGGTACCACACGCGCTTACACACTAAAACGCGCACACACTGAACCACGTCAAGGTCACAAACATGAACATACACAGCTGCACAATCACAGCATAAACATATATACACACACACACACACACACACACACACAAGAGAAATGCACACAACTGCACAATCACAATGACACGCAATATCAATTGTTTGTGAGTTCATCATGATCTCTCAATAACGTTCTTCTTTGATATCAATGTTTTGAAAATGTTGTGTTTGTGTTTCAGTTCACGTATATCAGTTGGATATTTCTGCACGGCAGGGACGAGATAAAGTGCGAGAAATGTTCGACAAGAACAAACACGTCACAGATCCACGCGTTATTGACATGCTGGTGATCAAGGTAACACAAATACTAACACACACACTGCACACTCACACCAACATGTACTGTCACTAACACAAACGCATTGCTCACACACTTCACACGCACTCTCACTAACACACACACACACACACACACTGCATATATGCTTGCGCACACACTGCTCTTACACTGCATACACACACTGCATATATGCTTGCGCACACACTGCTCTTACACTGCATACACACACTGCTCTTACACTGCATACACACACTGCATATATGCTTGCGCACACACTGCTCTTACACTGCATACACACACTGCATATATGCTTGCGCACACACTGCTCTTACACTGCATACACACACTGCATATATGCTTGCGCACATACTGCTCTTAACCGCTACACGCACAATGCACACTCACAGTACATACACTCACACGGCACGTTCACACACACACTGCACACTCGCTGCATACACACACACTCCCACTGCATGCGTGCGCGGATACACACACACAATGCACACTCCCACTGCATGCGCACACACTCACTCGCACTACGCACTCACTCACACTATACACCAACACTGCACACACACACTAAAACAAAAATACACTCACTCTGCATACACACTCACTAACTCGCACTACACACGCTCACACTCTCACTGCACGCGCTCGCACGCTGCTCTCACACTCTCACTGCACGCTCACACTGCTCTTACACTGCATACACACACTGCATATATGCTTGCGCACACACTGCTCTTACACTGCATACACACACTGCATATATGCTTGCGCACACACTGCTCTTACACTGCATACACACACTGCATATATGCTTGCGCACACACTGCTCTTACACTGCATACACAGACTGCATATATGCTTGCGCACACACTGCTCTTACACTGCATACACACACTGCATATATGCTTGCGCACACACTGCTCTTACACTGCATACACACACTGCATATATGCTTGCGCACACACTGCTCTTACACTGCATACACACACTGCATATATGCTTGCACACACACTGCTCTTACACTGCATACACACACTGCATATATGCTTGCGCACACACTGCTCTTACACTGCACACACACACTGCATATATGCTTGCGCACATACTGCTCTTACACTGCATACACACACACTGCATATATGCTTGCGCACACACTGCTCTTACACTGCATACACACACTGCATATATGCTTGCGCACACACTGCTCTTACACTGCATACACACACTGCATATATGCTTGTGCACACACTGCTCTTACACTGCATACACACACTGCATATATGTTTGCGCACATACTGCTCTTAACCGCTACACACACACAATGCACACTCACAGTACATACACTCACACGGCACGTACACACACACACACACACACACTGCACACTCGCTGCATACACACACACTCCCACTGCATGCGTGCGCGGATGCACACTCCCACTGCTTACACTCCCACTGCACACACACACACACACACACACTGCTCTCACTCTGCACTCACTACACGCGCACACACACTCACTCGCGCACTCACTCACACTACACGCCAACAATGCACACACACACTAAAACAAAAATACACTTACTAACTCGCACTACACACGCTCGCACACTGCTCTCACACTCTCACTGCACGCGCACACTGCATATATGCTTGCACACACGGCTCTCACACAGACACTGCTCTCACACACCACACACACAATGCGCACACACACTCACTCCACACACACTGCTCTCACACTGCACTCCACTCCACACACTCACGCGCACACTGCACGCACACACACCCACTGCTTACACTCACTGCACGCGCGCACACACTCACTAACTCGCACTAACACACATGCACTGCTCTCACACACTGCATACATGCTTAATCACTCCCACTGCGCGCGCTCACACTGCGCGCACTCACTGCACGCGCTCGCACAATGCTCTCACACTCTCACTGCACGCACACACTGCATATATGCTTGCACACACGGCTCTCACACACAGACACTGCTCTCACACACCACACACACAATGCGCACACACACTCACTCCACACACACTGCTCTCACACTGCTGGCCACTACACTGCGTCTTGGCCACTACACTGCACTACACACCCACTGCTTACACTCACTGCACGCGCGCACACACTCACTAACTCGCACTAACACACATGCACTGCTCTCACACACTGCA
>NC_068283.1:50179338-50231838 GCF_025860055.1 Xyrauchen texanus
ACTGCACATTATTATAACATATATATATATATATATATATATATATATATATATATATATATATATATATATATATATATATATATATATATATATATGCAGTATATAACCATATAATCACTAATACTGAACATTACTGCACATCACTAATATTAAATATTACATAGATCAGTAACAAAAACTGAAGCATGTAAACAAACACAGCTGAGACACATTTACATATTTACATTGATTTGTTTGATTTCTAACGGAAGCGCGTGTTGATAATTGATCCAGACAACGATTGTAATAAAAGATCGGTGTGATATTGATGATGTCACTCACGCACTTTATTGGGTTTCGGCAGAATAGCGCCGGTGGTGGATCTCACTGCGGTCCGATACTGAGTCCAAACGAACCGTGAGCGAGGAAGCACCGGACCGACGACAGACACGAACCGACGAACCGACACCGCCGCCATGATCACCAACAACCACTCCAACACCGACTAACAGACGCGCCTGTGTGTGTGTGTGTGCGCGTGTGTGTGAGTTTGTGTGTGTGCCTTCGTGTGCATGTGTGAGTGTGTGTATGTATGTATGTATGTGTGTGTGTGAGATTGTGTGTGTGTGTGTGTGTGTTTGAGTGTTGTATGTATGTGCGTTCGTGTGTATGTATGTATGTATGTGTGTGTGTGTGTGTGTGTGTGTGTGTGTGTGTTTGAGTGTTGTATGTATGTGCGTTCGTGTGCATGTGTGAGTGTGTGTATGTATGTATGTGTGTGTGTGAGATTGTGTGTGTGTGTGTGTGTTTGAGTGTTGTATGTATGTGCGTTCGTGTGCATGTGTGAGTGTGTGTATGTATGTATGTATGTGTGTGTGTGAGATTGTGTGTGTGTGTGTGTGTTTGAGTGTTGTATGTATGTGCGTTCGTGTGCATGTGTGAGTGTGTGTATGTATGTATGTATGTGTGTGTGTGAGATTGTGTGTGTGTGTGTGTGTTTGAGTGTTGTATGTATGTGCGTTCGTTCGTGTGCATGTGTGAGTGTGTGTATGTATGTATGTATGTGTGTGTGTGAGATTGTGTGTGTGTGTGTGTGTGAGTGTGTGTGTGTGTGTGTGTTTGAGTGTTGTATGTATGTGCGTTCGTGTGCATGTGTGAGTGTGTGTATATATATGTATAGCCTATATGTGTGTGTGAGATTGTGTGTGTGTGTGTGTGTGTTTGTGTTGTATGTATGTGCGTTCGTGTGCATGTGTGAGTGAGTGTGTGTATGTGAGATTGTGTTTGAGTGTGTATATAAGTGCGTTCGTGTGCATGTTTGAGTGTTTGTATGTGTGTGTGTGAGTTTGTGTGTGTGTGTGTCTGTGTGTGCGTGTTTGAGTGTGAGAATGTGTGTGTGTGTGAGGGTGAAAATGTGTGTGTGTATTTATGTGTGTGTGTATGTGTGTGACTGTATGTGTGTGTGTGTGTGTGCGTGTTTGAGTGTGAGAATGTGTGTGTGTGTTTGTGTGTATGTTCGTTCGTGTGCATGTGTGAGTGTGCGTATGTATGTGTGTGTGAGTGAGTGTGTGTGTGTGTTTGAGTGTATTTATGTGTGTGTGTGTCTTTGTGTGCTTGTTTGAGTGTGAGAATGTGTGTGTGTGTGTGTGTGTGTGTGTGTGTGTGTGTGTGTGTGTGTGTGAGTGTGAATATGTATGTGTGAGTGTGTGTATATACACTCACCTAGAACTTTATTAGGAACAGTATGGTCCTAAAAATAGTTCCCAATATGGTCTTCTGCTGTCGTAGCCCATTCGCCCAATAGTATCCAGCTGCAGACCCGCAGCACCACCAGATTCAGAACCCCAGCGCCAGAACCTGAAGAGAGGGGCGGAGCTGACGTTCTAAACCGAGTAGCGGCACCTAACGTTTTGGAGAGTACTTTGCTTTCATTACAAACGAAACATACTTTATACGTATGTTATAATGATTCTTTAAGGTACAGAACAATAAGCATTTTAAAACATTGATCTTGTGTAATATAATTGTATATAGTTATCCGTTTCATTGTATTATGAGAGTTACTTCCTGATCATGATGGTGAAAAAAAATGCTTGAAACTTAATGGGCATTTTATATAAAATATACTTTATTTCACAAGAACATGTGCAGCATGCATTTTTCTTTATGTAAAATAAAACATGTCAAAAAACTAAAAAAGAGAGAAAATTCAGCATAATTTTAAAAGAAACAATAAAAATATATACAACAAATGACCAATTCACCCCTAGGCCCATTTTATCATGACAATCCTGTATAAATTAAACTTAAAATGTATCAAATGAGGAATTCACTCTCAGGCCCATTTTGTCCTTACATTCTTGCTAAAATAACTCCATGTCATCCCTGAACACAAAATGAAATAGAAAGGGCTCTCTGGAAGCTTCTGACTGTTCCAGGAGATTGTTGCGGGCCTTTTCCTTGTGGTCTTCATTCATCGAAATGTCTCTACAAGAGATGAAAGCACCACACAATAATCTCAACGTAAAAAAACCCCTCAACTATAAGGTAACATTAACTCACAAACAATGCTGAAAAAAAAAAAATTGGGTTTAGGGGATGTGTTGGGTTTAGGGGTTGTGTTGGGTTTAGGGGTGGTGTTGGGTTAGGGGATGTGTTGGGTTTGGGGGTTGTGTTGGGTTTAGGGGTTGTGTTGGGTTTAGGGGTGGTGTTGGGTTAGGGGATGTGTTGGGTTTGGGGGTTGTGTTGGGTTAGGGGATGTGTTCGGTTTGGGGGTTGTGTTGGGTTAGGGGATGTGTTGGGTTTAGGGGTTGTGTTGGGTTTAGGAGTTGTGTTGGGTTTAGGGGTGGTGTTGGGTTAGGGGATGTGTTGGGTTTGGGGGTTGTGTTGGGTTTAGGGGTTGTGTTGGGTTTAGGGGTGGTGTTGGGTTAGGGGATGTGTTGGGTTTGGGGGTTGTGTTGGGTTAGGGGATGTGTTCGGTTTAGGGGATGTGTTGGGTTTAGGGGTTGTGTTGGGTTTAGGGGTGGTGTTGGGTTAGGGGATGTGTTGGGTTTGGGGGTTGTGTTGGGTTAGGGGTTGTGTTGGGTTTAGGGGATGTGTAGGGTTTAGGGGATGTGTTGGGTTTAGGGGTTGTGTTGGGTTTAGGGGTTGTGTTGGGTTTAGGGGATGTGTAGGGTTTAGGGGATGTGTTGGGTTTAGGGGTTGTGTTGGGTTTAGGGGTTGTGTTGGGTTTAGGGGATGTGTTGGGTTTAGGGGATGTGTTGGGTTTAGGGGATGTGTTGGGTTTGGGGGTTGTGTTGGGTTAGGGGGTGTGTTGGGTTTAGGGGATGTGTTGGGTTTAGGGGTTGGGTTGGGTTTAGGGGATGGGTTGGGTTTAGGGGATGGGTTGGGTTTAGGGGATGTGTTGGGTTTAGGGGATGTGTTGTGTTTAGGGGTTGTGTTGGGTTTAGGGGTTGTGTTGGGTTTAGGGGATGTGTTGGGTTTAGGTGATGTGTTGGGTTTAGGGGTGGTGTTGGGTTTAGGGGTTGTGTTTGGTTTAGGGGATGTGTTGGGTTTAGGGGTGGTGTTGGGTTTAGGGGTTGTGTTTGGTTTAGGGGATGTGTTGGGTTTAGGGGTTGTGTTGGGTTAGGGGGTGTGTTGGGTTTAGGGGATGTGTTGGGTTTAGGGGTTGTGTTGGGTTTAGGGGTTGTGTTGGGTTTAGGGGATGTGTTGGGTTTAGGGGTAGTGTTGGGTTGGGGGGTGTGTTGGGTTTAGGGGATGTGTTGGGTTTAGGGGTTGTGTTGGGTTTAGGGGATGTGTTGGGTTTAGGGGATGTGTTGGGTTTAGGGGTTGTGTTGGGTTTAGGGGTTGTGTTGGGTTTAGGGGATGTGTTGGGTTTAGGGGTTGTGTTGGGTTTAGGGGATGTGTTGGGTTTAGGGGATGTGTTGGGTTTGGGGGTTGTGTTGGGTTAGGGGGTGTTGGGTTTAGGGGGTGTGTTGGGTTTAGGGGATGTGTTGGGTTAAGGGGTTGTGTTGGGCTTAGGGGATGTGTTGGGTTTAGGGGTTGTGTTGGGTTTAGGGGTTGTGTTGGGTTTAGGGGATGTGTTGTGTTTAGGGGTTGTGTTGGGTTTAGGGGATGTGTTGGGTTTGGGGGTTGTGTTGGGTTAGGGGGTGTGTTGGGTTTAGGGGGTGTGTTGGGTTTAGGGGTTGTGTTGGGTTTAGGGGATGTGTTGGGTTAAGGGGTTGTGTTGGGTTTAGGGGATGTGTTGGGTTTAGGGGATGTGTTGGGTTTAGGGGTTGTGTTGGGTTTAGGGGTTGTGTTGGGTTTAGGGGATGTGTTGGGTTTAGGGGTTGTGTTGGGTTTAGGGGTTGTGTTGGGTTTAGGGGTTGTGTTGAGTTTAGGGGATGTGTTGGGTTTAGGGGATGTGTTGGGTTTAGGGGATGTGTTGGGTTTAGGGGTTGTGTTGGGTTTAGGGGTTGTGTTGGGTTTAGGGGTTGTGTTGGGTTTAGGGGATGTGTTGGGTTTAGGGGTTGTGTTGGGTTTAGGGGATGTGTTGGGTTTAGGGGTTGTGTTGGGTTTAGGGGATGTGTTGGGTTTAGGAGTTGTGTTGAGTTTAGGGGGTGTGTTGGGTTTAGGGGGTGTGTTGGGTTTAGGGGATGTGTTGGGTTTAGGGGTTGTGTTGGGTTTAGGGGATGTGTTGGGTTAAGGGGGTGTGTTGGGTTTAGGGATGTGTTGGGTTTAGGGGATGTGTTGGGTTTAGGGGTTGTGTTGGGTTTGGGGGTTGTGTTGGGTTTAGGGGTTGTGTTGGGTTTAGGGGATGTGTTGGGTTTAGGGGTTGTGTTGGGTTTAGGGGATGTGTTGGGTTAGGGGTGTGTTGGGTTTAGGGGATGTGTTGGGTTTAGGGGTTGTGTTGGGTTTAGGGGATGTGTTGGGTTTAGGGGTTGTGTTGGGTTTAGGGATGTGTTGGGTTTAGGGATGTGTTGGGTTTAGGGGTTGTGTTGGGTTTAGGGGTGGTGTTGGGTTTAGGGGATGTGTTGGGTTTAGGGGATGTGTTGGGTTTAGGGGTTGTGTTGGGTTTAGGGGATGTGTTGGGTTTAGGGGTTGTGTTGGGTTTAGGGGATGTGTTGGGTTTAGGGGTTGTGTTGGGTTTAGGGGATGTGTTGGGTTTAGGGGATGTGTTGGGTTTAGGGTTGTGTTGGGTTTAGGGGATGTGTTGGGTTTAGGGGATGTGTTGGGTTTAGGGGTTGTGTTGGGTTTAGGGGTTGTGTTGGGTTTAGGGGATGTGTTGGGTTTAGGGGTTGTGTTGGGTTTAGGGGATGTGTTGGGTTTAGGGGTTGTGTTGGGTTTAGGGGATGTGTTGGGTTTAGGGTTGTGTTGGGTTTAGGGGATGTGTTGGGTTTAGGGGTTGTGTTGGGTTTAGGGGTTGTGTTGGGTTAGGGGTGTGTTGGGTTTAGGGGATGTGTTGGGTTTAGGGGATGTGTTGGGTTTAGGGGTCATGTGTTGGGTTTAGGGGATGTGTTGGGTTTAGGGGTTGTGTTGGGTTTAGGGGATGTGTTGGGTTTAGGGGATGTGTTGGGTTTAGGGGATGTGTTGGGTTTAGGGGTTGTGTTGGGTTTAGGGGTTGTGTTGGGTTAAGGGGTTGTGTTGGGTTTAGGTTTTGTGTTTGAGTGTGTGTGTGTGTGTGTGTGAGTGTGTTTGTGTTTGTGTGTGCGAGTGTGTGTTTGTGGGTATGTGTGTGTTTGTGTGACAGCTGTGAATCCAAATATACATGTAATGAAAAATTATCAAGGGTAGTTTTTTAACAAATATACATCAAATGATAAAGTAGGGTTAGAAAAGAAGTTGAAAAAGTATCATGGTAATGTGGTGTTTTAGTATGTTGCATGGTACCATCACAAAACACCATCACAGAACATTTCATAATATTGCATGTTGGTTGCAGTTAGGTAACATCGCTGTAAAATGTTTTAAAATGTTCTAGAAACGTTACTTAATTATCAAAATAAAACGTGTTAAAAATGCCTCCTAAACATAAATAGTATGAATTTAACTGATGATTTTCACATGTTTATTTGGTGTGATTAAATAAAACATAACTGAATTATTCATGCCCAGACATGTCTGCAGATGTTTAGTGAGGAATGTTCTGTGGTGTTTTGATGTCATGTGACAGGGTTATAATCAGGGTTGGGAGGATTACTTTTGAAATGTACTCCACTACAGATTACATGCTGTAAAATGTAATTTGTAATGTATTCTGTTAGATTACTCAAGGTCAGTAATGTAATCTAAATACTTTGGATTTTTTTGGACTGACGCCTGAGACACGCACACATGCAAACATTTACATTTATGCATTTGGCAGACGCTTTTATCCAAAGTGACTTACAGTGCACTTATTACAGGGACAATCCCCCCGGAGCAACCTGGAGTTAAGTGTCTTACTCAAGGACACAGTGGTGGTGACTGTGGGGATCAAACCAGCAACCTTCTGAGTACCAATGTATTATACAGTGCACTTATTACAGGGACAATCCCCCCGGAGCAACCTGGAGTTAAGTGTCTTACTCAAGGACACAATGGTGGTGACTGTGGGGATCAAACCAGCAACCTTCTGAGTACCAACGTATTATACAGAGCACTTATTACTCATGCAGGACAATATATTGATCAGTGTTTCAGTGGGCATATATCAGGGACGTGTTGTCTCAGTACTGTCAGGTGTAGCTCAGACTCGAGCTGGACATGTTTCCCACGAGGCACTGGACAGCAGAGAGGGGACTGACACCAGAGACATGCACACGTTTACATTTATACATTTGGCAGACGCTTTTATACAAAGCGACTTACAGTGCACTTGTTACAGGGACAATCCCCCCGGAGCAACCTGGAGTTAAGTGTCTTACTCAAGGACACAATGGTGGTGACTGTGGGGATCAAACCAGCAACCTTCTGAGTACCAATGTATTATACAGTGCACTTATTACAGGGACAATCCCCCCGGAGCAACCTGGAGTTAAGTGTCTTACTCATGGACACAATGGTGGTGTCTGTGGGGATCAAACCAGCGACCTTCTGAGTACCAATGTATTATACAGAGCACTTATTACAGGGACAATCCCCCGGAGCAACCTGGAGTTAAGTGTCTTACTCAAGTACACAATGGTGGTGTCTGTGGGGATCAAACCAGCGACCTTCTGAGTACCAATGTATTATACAGAGCACTTATTACAGGGACAATCCCCCGGAGCAACCTGGAGTTAAGTGTCTTACTCATGGACACAATGGTGGTGTCTGTGGGGATCAAACCAGCGACCTTCTGAGTACCAATGTATTATACAGAGCACTTATTACAGGGACAATCCCCCGGAGCAACCTGGAGTTAAGTGTCTTACTCAAGGACACAATGGTGGTGACTGTGGGGATCAAACCAGCAACCTTCTGAGTACCAATGTATTATACAGAGCACTTATTACAGGGACAATCCCCCCGGAGCAACCTGGAGTTAAGTGTCTTACTCAAGGACACAATGGTGGTGACTGTGGGGATCAAACCAGCAACCTTCTGAGTACCAATGTATTATACAGAGCACTTATTACAGGGACAATCCCCCCGGAGCAACCTGGAGTTAAGTGTCTTACTCATGGACACAATGGTGGTGTCTGTGGTGATCAAACCAGCGACCTTCTGATTACCAGTTCAGTGCTTTAGCCCACTGTACACCACCACTACCAGACTGTAAATCCACCGCTGGTTGCGGAAGACAATGGTTACAGGTTCATTAGAGAGTCAATGCGATCCTGTAAACGAGAGAATCACTGAGATTACAGTCCTGATATACACTTGACTGCTGTTACTGTCCTGTACATCACACATTTACATTTATGCATTTAGCAGACGCTTTTATCCAAAGTGACTTACAGTGCACTTATTACAGGGACAATCCCCCCGGAGCAACCTGGAGTTAAGTGCCTTACTCAAGGACACAATGGTGGTGGCTGTGGGGATCAAACCAGCAACCTTCTGATTACCAATGTATTATACAGAGCACATATTACAGGGACAATCCCCCCGGAGCAACCTGGAGTTAAGTGTCTTACTCAAGAACACAATGGTGGTGTCTGTGGGGATCAAACCAGCAACCTTCTGAGTACCAATGTATTATACAGAGCACTTATTACAGGGACAATTCCCCCGGAACAACCTGGAGTTAAGTGTCTTACTCAAGGACACAATGGTGGTGGCTGTGGGGATCAAACCAGCAACCTTCTGATTACCAATGTATTATACAGAGCACTTATTACAGGGACAATCCCCCCGGAACAACCTGGAGTTAAGTGCCTTACTCAAGGACACAATGGTGGTGACTGTGGGGATCGAACCAGCAACCTTCTGAGTACCAATGTATTATACAGAGCACTTATTACAGGGACAATCCCCCCGGAGCAACCTGGAGTTAAGTGTCTTACTCAAGGACACAATGGTGGTGACTGTGGGGATCGAACCAGCAACCTTCTGCTTACCAGTTACGTGCTTTAGACCACTACACCACCACTTCAAATGACACCATCACCACAACCCTCCATCTGGGCCTCACCCACCTAGACAATAAGGATTCATACGTTCGAATGCTGTTCATAGATTTCAGCTCAGCATTCAACACAATCATTCCCCAGCACCTGATTGGAAAGCTGAACCTGCTGGGCCTGGACACCTCCCTCTGCAACTGGATCCTGGACTTCCTGACTGGGAGACCTCAGTCAGTCCGGATAGGGAACAGCATCTCCACCACACTGAGCACTGGGGCGCCCCAGGGATGTGTGCTCAGTCCACTGCTGTCCACTCTGTCTCTCACTGTGCCTATTGTCCTGTTCCTTTTTAGTAATTTATTGTACTGTCCCGTACCTTTTGCACACGTTTGCACGTGCACTTTATATAGGTATATAGGTATATATATATGTATTTTATATAGGTATGTTATTTAGTCTGTGTAGTCTCATGTGTTTCTGTGTTTGTCCTGTGTTGTTTTATGTAGCACATGGTCCTGGAGGAACGTTGTCTCGTTTCACTGTGTACTGTACTAACTGTATATGGTTGAAACGACAATAAACACCACTTGACTTGACTTGAGATGATGCTCTCTTGCACTTAAAGACAGCTGGAACGAGCACAACAGAATACAGGGATCACCAAACGCATTTTTCAACAATTCAAACTAAATTTAACTTGACACGGTGTCCTAAAAACAACGCTTTTGACTAGAGACAATGAAAACTAGTGCGACGCCAACCAACTAAAGTGAGATGCTCCATCTGACGCACGAGTACATACAACAAGTACAAATCGAGCACTAGGCAAATAATACCTTTATGATCAATTATATGGAATTAAGGGGTCTGGGTATCTCAGCGAGTATTGACACTAACTATCACTCCTGGAGTCCCGAGTTTGAATCCAGGACATGCTGAGTGACTCCAGTCAGGTCTCCTTAGCAACCAAATTGGGCCGGTTGCTAGGGAGGGTAGAGTCACATGGGGTAACCTCCTCGTGGTGGTGATTTGTGGTTCTCTCAATGGGGTGTGTGGTGAGTTGTGTGTGGATCGTGGAGAGTAGCATGAGTCTCCACATGCTGTGAGTCTCCGCGGTGTCATGCACAACAAGTCACATGATCAGATGTGCGGATTGACGTCTCAGAAGCGGAGGCAACTGAGAATTGTCCATGATGTGAAGTATTTGAATTTTATTGCATTTGCATAATAACAATAACATATTATTTATAATTATTTAAATTGCAGAGTTTTAAAATCAAATTTAAACTTTTTTTAATCTTGAACCAATAAAATTAATACCATTTGTCCAGATCATATTCTAATAGTTTATGTGCCGATATATATCAATACATATATAATAATAATACATACAAATAAAAGACCACACTAAATTGTTTTTTGCCTTAAGGTAAAAATATCGTGTTGCAAGAAAGACGTGAACTGATTATTCGGACGATAGTTTTTAAAATGTTTTTGTTGAATGTGTTATAACCAGAAAAAACTTACGAGTTGGTGCATAACGCGGGACTTTTAACAATAAACTAGCCCCAAACGTCCACCTTCGACTCTTATTTTGAAATGGCTGCTCACATAAACAGATAAGGGAAATAAAATATACGCTCTAACAATCATCTACAGCACGTTACGATATAAACACTGTCATATTAAATACGAGCAGTAATTCAGCGATCGTGGAACCGCGGGAAACACTGTCATGAGCTCACCGCGTGCTAGCACACTTCACATGCAGCACATACAGACTCTAAATGTCTTTTAAAACTTAATAATTACAGTAGCCATGTCACGATTCCAGTTTTCCCATCCCCAAATGTAAGTATTTATATAAATAAGACTTTTCTTATACCATACAATATATTTACAACTTTTTAAGACTGTTTAAGGACCCGTGGGAACCCCGAATTCATATATAGTAGATTACTAATTATTTCACTGCTCTCGGGAATAATATTGGTCAATGGCGCCATCTAGTGGTCTGCTGTCGCTGGGAACAACCGCACATCCGGGTATTACCAATCATCTTTCCTGCTAATAAAATAATTTAAACTAAAATCAATGTTTCATGTGCATTTATTTGGCAAGTCGTCTTGTAATAAGCTGGAAAATGAGTCAGACAAATGAGTCATTCATTACAGAATAATCTAACAGAAATCAGTCAAACGTGTACAGGCCATTTTAAAAAGACAAATGATTGTTTTAGTTCGTCTTTAAAAGTGCAGATAAACACTAATATAACACATATATAACAGAGATCTGCTTTATTATTTTCCTCTCTGCACACAAATATAAATATCCAGTATTTCAGTGTTTAGTGGAATGAAGTGTTTATTATTCACTGTATTTACATATTTCAGTCATTCATGCATCAAACACACGTATCCCTTCTATACTGTACAGTGTGAACCACACGCGTGTTAAACTCACTGTATGGGCCACAGTGAACACGTTCATGGAGTTTCCTTCGTCTCACACTTCTAATATCAAGTTTGCAGGTAAAGTTCAAAGAGATCAAGTATACACACACATTTCTTCAGTCCTATGGAGGTCTTACTGGCCTTACTGAACAGAAACAAAACACAGACATTCAACTTTCAGGAACACAAAATCCACACGAGACCTCCGGCAGCAGTGGCGGGAATGAGGACGTGTCGGCACATGGACAGAATCCCGCAGGAGACAGACGTGATCAGGTGCGAGCGGGACAAACACACAACAGCGGCTCCATGAACTCGTGTCCAGAAGTGTCCTTTTGAGTTCCTGTCTGGCCCAGATTGGCATGAATCTCAGAGCTGTTCAAAGGACAAGCGTCTGAAGAACTTGTTGATGTGGAAAGCGTCGACGTCTCTGCTCGCGTCTCCCAGCTGGACGATCTGACCGGCTGCGATCGCTGCTTTCATACTAAAACTCTTGAGCAGTCGATTTCCGAGTCCCAGACCGGACGTGGGCCGTGATGACACGCTGATGTACGACGCGTCTTTCTGCTGCGGCTGATAACTCACTGACAGACAGACAGACAGAATAATGCGCTTCAATTAACTCATGTTACCAACACAACACAAAAGCAACTAACATTGTAAGGTAATGAGTTTAACACTGATAGTGTCACCTGTTGACGTGAGAACGGTGTCTGTGGTGCTGCTCAGCTGCAGGAGGATTGTGGGATAGTACGGATGAAGCAGGAAGAGTTTGCGCTGAACCGGTTCGGCTGCGGCCGCCTGTGGAAACACAATCGCACACACTTCAGCCTCAGCTCTTCACTGAACACAGTAATTCATCAGGTCATATCAGCTCTGTTGCCTTGGTAACGTTCTGTGATTGTGTGAGCGGATCTCCCGCCCAGAACAGGAACACAGATTGGCCGGATGTGGTCAGAACGGACGAGTCTTCCACTGCCAGACGAGGACACACAAACTCCGCCTCCCATAAGCTCCGCCCCTGAGTGCCGTCAATGATCTGCATCTGTGATGGACAACGACTGTAAGTGCCGACTCAACTCACTGCCTCATGTGATAGTGTTAATGAGATGTTAATGATATTCACACCTTCCTGATGCCATTGGCTGACTGATCAATGAGCAGATCAGGAACACCGTCATTATTAAAGTAACCCGACACCGGACGACTGTAAACACACAGAAGAAAAACATTTGTGGGTGGTGTTTGCAAAACTCTGCCATGATGTTCAGGTGCTGTAGGTGCTTGCCTGCTATGTGATTTCTAGGATGTTTTGGGTGGTTGTGATGGTGTTGCTATGTGGCTGCTAGCGTGTTTGGCATCATTTTTTGCATGTTGCGATGTGGTTACTAAGGTCTTTTAGGTGGTTGCCATGGTCTAGCTATGTGGTTGCTAGTGTATTGTGGGCGGTTATCATCTGGCTATGTGGTTGTTACGGTGTTTTGGGCAGTTATCATAAGGCTATGAGGTTGCTAGTGTGTTTGACATGGCTTTTAGCATGTTGCTATGTGATTGAATGTTTTTGAAGGTTGCCATCGAGCTGCTATGTGGTTGCTTGGGTGTTTTGAATGGTTACCATGGTGTTGCTAGGGTATTTGGCATGGTTTTTAGCATGTTGTTATGTGGTTTTTAGGGTGTTTTGAGCAACTGCCATGGTGTTGCTATGTGGTTACTAGGGTGTTTTCGGTGGTTACCATGGTGTTGCTATATGGTTACTACGGTGTTTGACATGATTTTTTGCATGTTGCTAAGTGGTTAAAAAGGTCTTCTAGGAGGTTACCATGGTGTTGCTATGTGGTTGCCATTTTTATGCTATGTGGTTGCTTGGGTGTTTTAGATGGCTACCATGTTGTTGCTATGTGGTTGATAGAATGATTGACATGACTTTTTGCATGTTGCGATGTGGTTACTAAGGTCTTTTAGGTGGTTGCCATAGTGTTGCTATGTGGTTTTTAGGGTGTTTTGAGGAATTGTCATGGTGTTGCTATGTGGTTACTAGGGTATTTTCGGCATTTACCATGGTGTTGCTATATGGTTACTACAGTGTTTGACATGATTTTTTGCATGTTGCTAAGTGGTTCCTAAGGTCTTCTAGGAGGTTACCATGGTGCTGCTATGTGGTTGCTAGTGTGTTCTGGACAATTGTGAGGGTGTTGCTATGTGGCTTCTAGGGTGTTTTGGGCATTTGCCATGGAGTTGCTATGTGGTTGTTAGGGAGCCTTGGGCTGTTGGCATGATTATTTACATGGCACACACACCTGTGTATTGAGGTGAGGCCGAGCGTCCATGCAGCGTGTGTGTCGCTCTGTTTCAGTACAGACAGTCTGCTGTTTACTCCACACACCAGGATCCAATCACTGCGACTCGCGTTCAACACCGACACACTGTCTAGATTATTGTGATTATGACACAAACCAGCAACAAGAGGGAGCAAGAAATCCACCTGCTCTGAGCCACTGACAGACAGACACACAGACAGACGGGTTTCAGCACCAGTAGACAGCTGATGTCACCGTTAAATTCATCATGAGTTCTGCAGCGTTCACACCCAGAATGACCACTGAAGGGATTCACCCCTCTATTTACATGCGGTTAGTATCCTGCATGTGTAGTTGTGTGTGTTGTCACCTGCTGATGTGTATGAGTGTTGTGTTGTTCTTTCTTAGTCCTTCCCAGTCTGGGTCCTTCAGTCGGACTCTAGATGTGGCTGTCCTGCCAGTGGCCTGACTGTAAATATAATTGAGAGACACAGCCTCCACAGTGCCTACGCGCACACACACACACACACACACACACACACACACACACACACACACACACACACTCACTAATTCAAACCTGATGCAGTGTTTGTAAACTGAACCTATGAAGTAATAAAAGCGTGACACTCACCCAGTCCAAACAGGATGTAATACGCTCCAGTCGCCGTCTCGTGCAGCAGCGGACCAATCAGCTTCCCCTGAGCAGTGAGGTTAAAGTTCACCGGCCGGCCAATCAGAGCTCCAGACCTCCCCGAGATCAAGACGAGAGCGAGATCAGACACCTGCAGGGATCATCAGTGACAGTAAACCGTTCATGTCACATCATGACAGTAGTGACGTCATCACAGTCAGTGTTCCTGAATTCTTTATTGTTTTGCAGGAGAACTCGAGCTGAATGAAAGACAAGCATCTTCCTGTCACTGACAACAAAGCTGTTGCTATAGAAACAGATAGCCTGTGAGTGTGAGCAGGTGAAGGTCAGAGGTCAGTGTGTGTGACCTGGTCAGCTGGTAGTGTTGTGATCAGTAGTTCTGGGAATGCGTCTCCCTGCAGATCCGGCAGCAGAACGGCGTGAGACTCCACGTCACCCACAGCTGCGGTCCAGCACGTCCTGCCTGAAACACACACAGCCCCCCCGTCTGCCATTGGTCAAAGAAAGATACGGTCTAAGATGCAGCGTTTACAGTTTTACTAATAAATGTCTCTACATATGAAGCATCCTTCAGCTTTAAATATGATCTAAACAACAGAAAACACCAAAAATGTAAGTATAAATATTTTAATAAAATATAATGCGAGTGAATGGTGACCAGAACTTTAAAGCTCCAAAAATCACATAAAAGCAGCATGAAAGCAATCCATGTCTTCTGAAGTCCCTTTTGCCTCTCAATGAAGCACCGAACACAAGATGAATGTCACTGGATCAGTGTGTGTGTGTGTGCGTGACCTGTAGATGCATTAACACTGATGATGTGACTGGAGCTGATCAGGATGCAAGCAGATGTCTCCAGTTTCCTGTAGTGAGGATCAGCACTTCCTGTCTGTAGTCCACACTGCAGAGAGATGAGCGGCTCTCTGAGTGCCCGCCTCCACAACACCTGCCCACTGATGCCACTCACTGCCATCACACTGTACTCTCACACACACACACACACACACACACACACACACACACACACACACACACACAAGTCAGTAGAGTCACTATATGTGTAAATATATATGTTCATATTTTCATATAAAGGCCACTATGCATCTACGCAAGTACATGAGCTCAGATGTGAGCGCAATGTTAACGTGCGGTCTGGTTATGTCATTGCGTTACCGTGCTGATATCAAACCTCAGTCCTCAAGGGGGCGATAGAGTTCCTTCAAACGTCCGTGCCCTTACACTGGATGCATTTTTATTATGGTGAGATGTTATAAATATTTTGACCTGATTGTGTCTGTCGTCATGACTGTTGTGTGATGTCACTGTTAAAATCGTCACTTTTGAATGGTCGGGCACTGATGGTTCTGGTCACATGTTCTCTGTCGTGTGCTCACCTTTACTCTGAGAGCTCATTGGCTGACTGTCGTTGGAGATGTTCGTGACACCAATCAAAACATCGTCCAGCCCGTCTCCATCAACATCCCACAATGCAACAGGAGGTGATGTCACACCTGAGAGGAAGAGCACATTTAGAATCTGGTCGATCAGTGAGATTATTTATGTGTTTGAGTGTCACTCACCGGCCACGTCTCCGAGCTCCGTCTCCCACCGCGGTGTGTTGTGTAACGCCCCCTGTGGGCAGGGAATGAGAAACGCACACAGCAGTACTAGCATGGCAGCGCAGCTCAGCGGCAACAGGAACGCAGCGGTCTGCACCGCCCCTCGCACACGCACCGCCTTCTCCTCAGAGTCTCCGCCCTGGCCCCGCCCTAACCCCGTCCCATCTGGCGCAAGCCCCGCCCCCTCTCTCTGGGGCTGCTGGCCCTGAACTCTCCACTCATCTTCATCAAACTCCTCTTCATCCACACACTGACGGCCTCTCAGCTCAGGACTCAGACCGTTACGAGGATAATTGAGAACCAGATCATCTTCTTCAATTTCATCTTCACTGTCGGCCTGCGTCAGAGGATCATACTCGCCCAGATCTGAACCCTTCTTACCTACTCAAACACACACAAACACAGAGTAAACATCAACAAACTGAGACTCATCTTTGTGTAGGAGCGACATTGTTTGATTCACCAACAAAACTCAGGAAGGGTCAATTCAGGAGGCAATCGCTCCTTTTCACAATGTAGCCGTTTGAAACATGATATTAATGTCCACATGTGTCTATAAAACATGATATTAACGTAAGTGTCTATAAAACATGATATTAACATCGTATGTGTTTATAAAACATGATATTAACATTGTAAGTGTCTATAAAACATGATATTAACGTAAGTGTCTATAAAACATGATATTAACATCGTAAGTGTCCATAAAACATGATATTAACATCATAAGTGTTTATAAAACATGATATTAACATTGTATGTGTTTATAAAACATGATATTAACATCTTAAGTGTTTATAAAACATGATATTAACATCGTATGTGTTTATAAAACATGATATTAACATCGTAAGTGTTTATAAAACATGATATTAACATCGTAAGTGTTTATAAAACATGATATTAACATCATAAGTGTTTATAAAACATGATATTAACATCTTAAATATTTATAAAACATGATATTAACATCTTAAGTGTTTATAAAACATGATATTAACATCGTAAGTGTTTATAAAACATGATATTAACATTGTAAGTGTTTATAAAACATGATATTAACATCATAAGTGTCTATAAAACATGATATTAACATAGTGTCTATAAAATATGATATTAACATCGTAAGTGTCTATTCAATATGATAATAACATAGTATGTGTCTATAAAATATGATATTAACATTGTAAGTGTCTATAAAACATGATATTAACATTGTATGTGTCTATAAAACATGATATTAACATCGTAAGTGTCTATAAAACATGTTATTAACATCATAAGTGTCTATAAAACATGATATTAACATCATAAGTGTCTATAAAACATGATATTAACATCTTAAGTGTTTATAAAACATGTTATTAACATCTTAAGTGTTTATAAAACATGACATTAACATCTTAAGTGTTTATAAAACATGATATTAACATCGTAAGTGTCTATAAAACATAATATTAACATGTTAAGTGTTTATAAAACATGATATTAACATCGTAAGTGTCTATAAAACATGATATTAATATCGTAAGTGTCTATAAAACATGATATTTACATCTTAAGTGTTTATAAAACATGATATTAACATCGTATGTGTCTATAAAACCTGATATTAACATCATAAGTGTCTATAAAATATGATATTAACATCGTAAGTGTCTATAAAACGATATTAAAATCACAAGTGTCTATAAAACATGATATTAACATTGTAAGTGTCTATAAAACATGATATTAACATCATAAGTGTCTATAAAATATGATATTAACATCGTATGTGTCTATAAAACATATTATTAACATCGTGTTTATAAAACGATATTAACATTATAAGTGTCTATAAAACATGTTATTAACATCATAAGTGTCTATAAAATATGATATTAACATCGTAAGTGTCTATAAAACATGTTATTAACATCATAAGTGTCTATACAACATGATATTAACATTGTAAGTGTCTATAAAACATGTTATTAACATCATAAGTGTCTATAAAATATGATATTAACATCGTATGTGTCTATAAAACCTATTATTAACATCGTAAGTGTTTATAAAACGATATTAACATTGTAAGTGTCTATAAAACATGATATTAACATTGTAAGTGTCTATAAAACATGTTATTAACATCATAAGTGTCTATAAAATATGATATTAACATCGTAAGTGTCTATAAAACATGTTATTAACATCATAAGTGTCAATAAAATATGATAGTACATCATAAGTGTCTATAAAATATGTTATTAACATCATAAGTGTCTATAAAACATGATATTAACATCATAAGTGTCTATAAAAAATATTATTAACATCCTAAGTGTTTATAAAACGATATTAACATTGTAAGTGTCTATAAAAGATGATATTAACATTGTAAGTGTCTATAAAACATGATATTAACATTGTATGTGTCCATAAAACGATAGAAAATCCCAACTGTTTATAAAACATGATATTAACATCGTAAGTGTTTATAAAACGATATTAAAATCACAAGTGTCTATAAAACATGATATTAACATCATAAGTGTCTATAAAATATTATTGTACATCATAAGTGTCTATAAAACATATTATTAACATCGTAAGTGTTTAGAAAACATGATATTAACATTGTAAGTGTCTATAAAACATGTTATTAACAACATAAGTGTCTATAAAACATATTAACATTGTGTCTATAAAATAGTATATTAACATGGTGTGTATAAAATATGATATTAACATCGCATGTGTCTATAAAACATGACAGTAGCGTGCTTGCCTTGACTAGTCTGCAATACTGATTGATATTTTATTGTTTATTTATGCATAGTGAGCATCATCGTTTATAACCGGCGCGTTCTAATCTTGACGCGTTGCGTCGCGAGGTCTATCTGTACATGCTCCTGTTTAAACATGGTTATTATTAACAAACACTCAGATCAGATATCGTTATAACGGCATGATAATAAATAAGCATCACTGACGTCACTACACATAACAACACTGCACGAGCGCACGAGCTCTTCGCTGCAGGTCACATCTGAACCGTTTTATCGCTATTAATAATTTGATAGTTTATTTGCGATTAATGTTTGACTCACCCGGTAATTTTAGAGCGCGAGAGAGAGCCGCAGCCATTGCTGCGATGATAACGGAGACGCGCGTGCTGCTGCCGCTACACTCGGACGCGCGTCAAACACCGCTCTGAACAGATGCATTGTGGGAAATGAAGTCTTCTTCTCCATTACAGGCATTATGAAGATGAGGACATGCGTCAAACACCACACTGAACAGATGCATCATGGGAAATGAAGTCTTCTTCTCCATTACAGGCATTATGAAGATGAGGACATGCGTCAAACACCACACTGAACAGATGCATCATGGGAAATGAAGTCTTCTTCTCCATTACAGGCACTATGAAGATGCGGACATGCGTCAAACACCGCTCTGAACAGATGCATCATGGGCAATGAAGTCTTCTTCTCCATTACAGACATTATGAAGATGAGGACATGCATCAAACACCACACTGAACAGATGCATCATGGGAAATGAAGTCTTCTTCTCCATTACAGGCATTATGAAGATGAGGACATGCGTCAAACTCCACACTGAACAGATGCATCATGGGAAATGAAGTCTTCTTCTCCATTACAGGCATTATGAAGATGACGACATGCGTCAAACACCGCTCTGAACAGATGCATCATGGGAAATGAAGTCTTCTTCTCCATTACAGGCATTATGAAGATGACGACATGCGTCAAACACCACACTGAACAGATGCATCAGGGGAAATGAAGTCTTCTTCTCCATTACAGGCATTATGAAGATGAGGACATGCGTCAAACACCGCTCTGAACAGATGCATCATGGGAAATGAAGTCTTCTTCTCCATTACAGGCATTATGAAGATGAGGACATGCGTCAAACACCGCTCTGAACAGATGCATGGTGGGAAATGAAGTCTTCTTCTCCGTTACAGGCATTATGAAGATGAGGACGTGCGTCAAACACCGCTCAGAACAGATGCATCATGGGAAATGAAGTCTTCTTCTCCATTACAGACATTATGAAGATGAGGACGCACGTCAAACACCGCTCTGAACAGATGCATGTCTTCTTCTCCGTTACAGGCATTATGAAGATGAGGACGTGCGTCAAACACCGCTCTGAACAGATGCATCATGGGAAATGAAGTCTTCTTCTCCATTACAGACATTACGAAGATGAGGACGCACGTCAAACACCGCTCTGAACAGATGCATGGTGGGAAATGAAGTCTTCTTCTCCGTTACAGACATTATGAAGATGAGGACGCGCGTCAAACACCGCTCAGAACAGATGCATCATGGGAAATGAAGTCTTCTTCTCCATTACAGACATTACGAAGATGAGGACGCACGTCAAACACCACACTGAACAGATGCATCGTGGGAAATGAAGTCTTCTCCATTACAGGCATTATGAAGATGAGGACATACGTCAAACATCACACTGAACAGATACATCATGGGAAATGAAGTCTTCTTCTCCATTACAGGCATTATGAAGATGAGGACATGCGTCAAACTCTACACTGAACAGATGCATCGTGGGAAATGAAGTCTTCTTCTCCGTTACAGGCATTATGAAGATGAGGACATGCGTCAAACATCACACTGAACAGATGCATCATGGGAAATGAAGTCTTCTTCTCCATTACAGGCATTATGAAGATGAGGACGCGCGTCAAACTCTACACTGAACAGATGCATCATGGGAAATGAAGTCTTCTTCTCCGTTACAGGCATTATGAAGATGAGGACATGCGTCAAACACCGCTCTGAACAGATGCATGGTGGGAAATGAAGTCTTCTTCTCAATTACAGGCATTATGAAGATGAGGACATGCATCAAACATCGCTCTTGAACAGATGCATGGGAAATGAAGTCTTCTTCTCCGTTACAGGCATTATGAAGATGAGGACATGCGTCAAACATCACACTGAACAGATGCATCATGGGAAATGAAGTCTTCTTCTCCATTACAGGCATTATGAAGATGAGGACGCGCGTCAAACTCTACACTGAACAGATGCATCATGGGAAATGAAGTCTTCTTCTCCGTTACAGGCATTATGAAGATGAGGACATGCGTCAAACACCGCTCTGAACAGATGCATGGTGGGAAATGAAGTCTTCTTCTCAATTACAGGCATTATGAAGATGAGGACATGCATCAAACATCGCTCTTGAACAGATGCATCGTGGGAAATTAAGTTTTCTTCTCAATTACAGGCATAATGAAGATGAGGACATGCGTCAAACACGCGCAGTGGAGATCAAGAACATACTACAGAACACATGCACAGTGGAGATCAAGTACATACTACAGAACATATGCACAGTGGAGATCAAGTACATACTACAGAACACATGCACAGTGGAGATCAAGCACATACTACAGTACATATGCACATGGAGATCAAGCACATACTACAGAACACATGCACAGTGGAGATCAAGTACATACTACAGAACATATGCACAGTGGAGATCAAGTACATACTACAGAACACATGCACAGTGGAGATCAAGCACAAACTACAGTACATATGCACATGGAGATCAAGCACATACTACAGAACACATGCACAGTGGAGATCAAGTACATACTACAGTACACATCTGCAGTGGAGATCAAGTACATACTACAGAACACATGCGCAGTGGAGATCAAGCACATACTACAGAACACATGCGCAGTGGAGATCAAGCACATACTACAGAACACAAGCACAGTAGAGATCAAGTACATACTACAGAACACATGCACAGTGGAGATCAAGTACATACTACAGTACACATGCACAGTGGAGATCAAGTACATACTACAGTACACATGCACAGTGGAGATCAAGCACATACTACAGAACACATGCACAGTGGAGATCAAGTACATACTACAGAACACAAGAACAGTATAGATCAAGTACATACTACAGAACACAAGAACAGTATAGATCAAGTACATACTACAGAACACATGTACAGTATAGATCAAGCACATACTTCAGAACACATCTGCAGTGGAGATCAAGTACATACTACAGAACACAAGAACAGTATAGATCAAGTACATACTACAGAACACAAGAACAGTAGATCTAGTACGTACTACAGAACACATGCGCAGTGGAGATCAAGTACATACTACAGAACACAAGAACAGTATAGATTAAGTACATAATACAGAACACAAGAACAGTATAGATCAAGTACATACTACAGAACACATGTACAGTATAGATCAAGCACATACTACAGAACACATCTGCAGTGGAGATCAAGTACATACTACAGAACACAAGAACAGTATAGATCAAGCACATACTACAGAACACATCTGCAGTGGAGATCAAGTACATACTACAGAACATAAGAACAGTATAGATCAAGTACATACTACAGAACACATCTGCAGTGGAGATCAAGCACATACTACAGTACACATGCACAGTGGAGATCAAGCACATACTACAGAACACATGCGCAGTGGAGATCAAGTACATACTACAGAACACAAGAACAGTATAGATCAAGTACATACTACAGAACACAAGAACAGTATAGATCAAGTACATACTACAGAACACAAGAACAGTATAGATCAAGCACATACTACAGAACACAAGAACAGTATAGATCAAGTACATACTACAGAACACAAGAACAGTATAGATCAATCACATACTACAGAACACATCTGCAGTGGAGATCAAGTACATACTACAGAACACAAGAACAGTATAGATCAAGTACATACTACAGAACACATCTGCAGTGGAGATCAAGCACATACTACAGTACACATGCACAGTGGAGATCAAGCACATACTACAGAACACATGCGCAGTGGAGATCAAGCACATACTACAGAACACATGCACAGTGGAGATCAAGTACATACTACAGAACACATGCACAGTGGAGATCAAGCACATACTACAGAACACATGCACAGTAGAGATCAAGCACATACTACAGTACACATGCACAGTGGAGATCAAGCACATACTACAGAACACATGCACAGTAGAGATCAAGTACATACTACAGTACACATGCACAGTGGAGATCAAGCACATACTACAGTACACATGCACAGTGGAGATCAAGCACATACTACAGTACACATGCACAGTAGAGATCAAGCACATACTACAGTACACATGCACAGTGGAGATCAAGCACATACTACAGTACACATGCGCAGTGGAGATCAAGCATATACTACAGAACACATGTGCAGTGGAGATCAAGCACATACTACAGAACACATGCACAGTGGAGATCAAGTACATACTACAGAACACAAGAACAGTATAGATCAAGTACATACTACAGAACACAAGAACAGTATAGATCAATCACATACTACAGAACACATCTGCAGTGGAGATCAAGTACATACTACAGAACACAAGAACAGTATAGATCAAGTACATACTACAGAACACATCTGCAGTGGAGATCAAGCACATACTACAGTACACATGCACAGTGGAGATCAAGCACATACTACAGAACACATGCGCAGTGGAGATCAAGCACATACTACAGAACACATGCACAGTGGAGATCAAGCACATACTACAGTACACATGCACAGTAGAGATCAAGCACATACTACAGTACACATGCACAGTGGAGATCAAGCACATACTACAGTACACATGCACAGTGGAGATCAAGCACATACTACAGTACACATGCGCAGTGGAGATCAAGCATATACTACAGAACACATGTGCAGTGGAGATCAAGCACATACTACAGAACACATGCACAGTGGAGATCAAGTACATACTACAGAACACAAGAACAGTATAGATCAAGTACATACTACAGAACACAAGAACAGTATAGATCAAGTACATACTACAGAACACATGTACAGTATAGATCAAGCACATACTTCAGAACACATCTGCAGTGGAGATCAAGTACATACTACAGAACACAAGAACAGTATAGATCAAGTACATACTACAGAACACAAGAACAGTAGATCTAGTACGTACTACAGAACACATGCGCAGTGGAGATCAAGCACATACTACAGAACACATGCACAGTGGAGATCAAGCACATACTACAGTACATATGCACATGGAGATCAAGCACATACTACAGAACACATGCACAGTGGAGATCAAGTACATACTACAGTACACATCTGCAGTGGAGATCAAGTACATACTACAGAACACATGCGCAGTGGAGATCAAGCACATACTACAGAACACATGCGCAGTGGAGATCAAGCACATACTACAGAACACAAGCACAGTAGAGATCAAGTACATACTACAGAACACATGCACAGTGGAGATCAAGTACATACTACAGTACACATGCACAGTGGAGATCAAGTACATACTACAGTACACATGCACAGTGGAGATCAAGCATATACTACAGAACACATGTGCAGTGGAGATCAAGCACATACTACAGAACACATGCACAGTGGAGATCAAGTACATACTACAGAACACAAGAACAGTATAGATCAAGTACATACTACAGAACACAAGAACAGTATAGATCAAGTACATACTACAGAACACATGTACAGTATAGATCAAGCACATACTTCAGAACACATCTGCAGTGGAGATCAAGTACATACTACAGAACACAAGAACAGTATAGATCAAGTACATACTACAGAACACAAGAACAGTAGATCTAGTACGTACTACAGAACACATGCTAGTGGAGATCAAGTACATACTACAGAACACAAGAACAGTATAGATCAAGTACATAATACAGAACACAAGAACAGTATAGATCAAGTACATACTACAGAACACATGTACAGTATAGATCAAGCACATACTACAGAACACATCTGCAGTGGAGATCAAGTACATACTACAGAACACAAGAACAGTATAGATCAAGCACATACTACAGAACACATCTGCAGTGGAGATCAAGTACATACTACAGAACATAAGAACAGTATAGATCAAGTACATACTACAGAACACATCTGCAGTGGAGATCAAGCACATACTACAGTACACATGCACAGTGGAGATCAAGCACATACTACAGAACACATGCGAGTGGAGATCAAGTACATACTACAGAACACAAGAACAGTATAGATCAAGTACATACTACAGAACACAAGAACAGTATAGATCAAGTACATACTACAGAACACAAGAACAGTATAGATCAAGCAAATACTACAGAACACAAGAACAGTATAGATAAAGTACATACTACAGAACACAAGAACAGTATAGATCAATCACATACTACAGAACACATCTGCAGTGGAGATCAAGTACATACTACAGAACACAAGAACAGTATAGATCAAATACATACTACAGAACACATCTACAGTGGAGATCAAGCACATACTACAGTACACATGCACAGTGGAGATCAAGCACATACTACAGAACACATGCGCAGTGGAGATCAAGCACATACTACAGAACACATGCACAGTGGAGATCAAGTACATACTACAGAACACATGCACAGTGGAGATCAAGCACATACTACAGAACACATGCACAGTAGAGATCAAGCACATACTACAGTACACATGCACAGTGGAGATCAAGCACATACTACAGAACACATGCACAGTAGAGATCAAGTACATACTACAGTACACATGCACAGTGGAGATCAAGCACATACTACAGTACACATGCACAGTGGAGATCAAGCACATACTACAGTACACATGCACAGTAGAGATCAAGCACATACTACAGTACACATGCACAGTGGAGATCAAGCACATACTACAGTACACATGCGCAGTGGAGATCAAGCACATACTACAGTACACATGCGATCAAGCACATACTACAGAACACATGCACAGTGGAGCTCAAGCACATACTACAGAACACATGCACAGTAGAGATCAAGTACATACTACAGTACACATGCACAGTGGAGATCAAGCACATACTACAGTACACATGCACAGTAGAGATCAAGTACATACTACAGTACACATGCACAGTAGAGATCAAGCACATACTACAGTACACATGCACAGTGGAGATCAAGCTCATACTACAATACACATGCACAGTAGAGATCAAGTACATACTACAGAACACATGCACAGTAGAGACCAAGTACATACTACAGAACACATGCACAGTAGAGATCAAGTACATACTACAGTACACATGCACAGTGGAGATCAAGCACATACTACAGTACACATGCACAGTGGAGATCAAGGACATACTACAGTACACATGCACAGTGGAGATCAAGCACATACTACAGTACACATGCGCAGTGGAGATCAAGTACATTCTACAGTACACATGCACAGTAGAGATCAAGCACATACTACAGTACACATGCACAGTGGAGATCAAGCACATACTACAGTACACATGCACAGTGGAGATCAAGTACATACTACAGAACACATGCACAGTAGAGATCAAGTACATACTACAGTACACATGCACAGTGGAGATCAAGTACATACTACAGTACACATGCACAGTGGAGATCAAGTACATATTACAGAACACATCTGCAGTGGAGATCAAGCACATACTACAGTACACATGCACAGTGGAGATCAAGCACATACTACAGAACACATGCGCAGTGGAGATCAAGTACATACTACAGAACACAAGAACAGTATAGATCAAGTACATACTACAGAACACAAGAACAGTATAGATCAAGTACATACTACAGAACACAAGAACAGTATAGATCAAGCACATACTACAGAACACAAGAACAGTATAGATCAAGTACATACTACAGAACACAAGAACAGTATAGATCAATTACATACTACAGAACACATCTGCATTGGAGATCAAGTACATACTACAGAACACAAGAACAGTATAGATCAAGTACATACTACAGAACACATCTGCAGTGGAGATCAAGCACATACTACAGTACACATGCACAGTGGAGATCAAGCACATACTACAGAACACATGCGCAGTGGAGATCAAGCACATACTACAGAACACATGCACAGTGGAGATCAAGTACATACTACAGAACACATGCACAGTGGAGATCAAGCGCATACTACAGAACACATGCACAGTAGAGATCAAGCACATACTACAGTACACATGCACAGTGGAGATCAAGCACATACTACAGAACACATGCACAGTAGAGATCAAGTACATACTACAGTACACATGCACAGTGGAGATCAAGCACATACTACAGTACACATGCACAGTGGAGATCAAGCACATACTACAGTACACATGCACAGTAGAGATCAAGCACATACTACAGTACACATGCACAGTGGAGATCAAGTACATACTACAGTACACATGCACAGTGGAGATCAAGCACATACTACAGTACACATGCGCAGTGGAGATCAAGCACATACTACAGTACACATGCACAGTGGAGATCAAGCACATACTACAGTACACATGCACAGTGGAGATCAAGTACATACTACAGTACACATGCACAGTGGAGATCAAGCACATACTACAGAACACATGCACAGTGGAGCTCAAGTACATACTACAGAACACATGCACAGTAGAGATCAAGTACATACTACAGTACACATGCACAGTGGAGATCAAGCACATACTACAGTACACATGCACAGTAGAGATCAAGTACATACTACAGAACACATGCACAGTAGAGATCAAACACATAGTACAGTACACATGCACAGTGGAGATCAAGCTCATACTACAATACACATGCACAGTAGAGATCAAGTACATACTACAGAACACATGCACAGTAGAGATCAAGTACATACTACAGAACACATGCACAGTAGAGATCAAGCACATACTACAGTACACATGCACAGTGGAGATCAAGCACATACTACAGTACACATGCACAGTGGAGATCAAGCACATACTACAGTACACATGCACAGTGGAGATCAAGCACATACTACAGTACATATGCGCAGTGGAGATCAAGTACATTCTAGAGTACACATGCACAGTAGAGATCAAGCACATACTACAGTACACATGCACAGTGGAGATCAAGCACATACTACAGTACACATGCACAGTGGAGATCAAGTACATACTACAGAACACATGCACAGTAGAGATCAAGTACATACTACAGTACACATGCACAGTGGAGATCAAATACATACTACAGAACACATGCGATCAAGCACATACTACAGAACACATGCGCAGTGGAGATCAAGCACATACTACAGTACACATGCACAGTGGAGATCAAGTACATACTACAGAACACATGCGATCAAGCACATACTACAGAACACATGCGCAGTGGAGATCAAGCACATACTACAGTACACATGCACAGTAGAGATCAAGTACATACTACAGTACACATGCACAGTGGAGATCAAGTACATACTACAGTACACATGCACAGTGGAGATCAAGTACATACTACAGAACACATGCGATCAAGCACATACTACAGAACACATGCGCAGTGGAGATCAAGCATATACTACAGTACACATGCGCAGTGGAGATCAAGCACATACTACAGAACAGAGATCAAGCACATACTACAGTACACATGCACAGTGGAGATCAAGTACATACTACAGAACACATGCGATAAAGCACATACTACAGAACACATGCACAGTGGAGATCAAGCACTTACTACAGAACACATGCACAGTAGAGATCAAGCACATACTACAGAACACATGCGCTCAAGCACATACTACAGAACACATGCACAGTGGAGATCAAGTACATACTACAGTACACATGCACAGTGGAGATCAAGCAAATACTACAGTACACATGCACAGTGGAGATCAAGTACATACTACAGAACACATGCACAGTGGAGATCAAGTACATTCTACAGAACACATGCACAGTGGAGATCAAGTACATACTACAGAACACATGCGCAGTATAGATCAAGTACATACTACAGTACACATGCGCAGTAGAGATAAAGTACATTCTACAGTACACATGCACAGTAGAGATCAAGCACATACTACAGTACACATGCACAGTGGAGATCAAGCACATACTACAGTACACATGCACAGTGGAGATCAAGTACATACTACAGTACACATGCACAGTGGAGATCAAGCACATACTACAGTACACATGCACAGTGGAGATCAAGCACATACTACAGTACACATGCACAGTGGAGATCAAGCACATACTACAGTACACATGCACAGTGGAGATCAAGTACATACTACAGTACACATGCACAGTGGAGATCAAGTACATACTACAGTACACATGCACAGTGGAGATCAAGCACATACTACAGTACACATGCACAGTGGAGATCAAGTACATACTACAGTACACATGCACAGTGCAGATCAAGCACATACTACAGAACACATGCACAGTGGAGATCAAGCACATACTACAGTACACACAGTGGAGATCAAGTACATACTACAGAACACATGCACAGTGGAGATCAAGTACATACTACAGTACACATGCACAGTGGATCAAGCACATACTACAGAACACATGCACAGTGGAGATCAAGCACATACTACAGTACACATGCACAGTGGAGATCAAGTACATACTACAGTACACATGCACAGTGGAGATCAAGCACATACTACAGTACACATGCACAGTGGAGATCAAGCACATACTACAGTACACATGCACAGTAGAGATCAAGTACATACTACAGTACACATGCACAGTGGAGATCAAGTACATACTACAGTACACATGCACAGTGGAGATCAAGTACATACTACAGAACACATGCGCAGTGGAGATCAAGCACATACTACAGTACACATGCACAGTGGAGATCAAGTACATACTACAGTACACATGCACAGTGGAGATCAAGTACATACTACAGTACACATGCACAGTGGAGATCAAGCACATACTACAGAACACATGCACAGTGGAGATCAAGCACATACTACAGTACACATGCACAGTGGAGATCAAGTACATACTACAGTACACATGCACAGTGGAGATCAAGCACATACTACAGTACACATGCACAGTGGAGATCAAGCACATACTACAGTACACATGCACAGTGGAGATCAAGCACATACTACAGTACACATGCACAGTGGAGATCAAGTACATACTACAGTACACATGCACAGTGGAGATCAAGCACATACTACAGTACACATGCACAGTGGAGATCAAGTACATACTACAGTACACATGCACAGTGGAGATCAAGTACATACTACAGAACACATGCGCAGTGGAGATCAAGCACATACTACAGTACACATGCACAGTGGAGATCAAGTACATACTACAGTACACATGCGCAGTGGAGATCAAGCACATACTACAGTACACATGCACAGTGGAGATCAAGCACATACTACAGAACACATGCGCAGTGGAGATCAAGCACATACTACAGTACACATGCACAGTGGAGATCAAGCACATACTACAGAACAGAGATCAAGCACATACTACAGTACACATGCACAGTGGAGATCAAGTACATACTACAGAACACATGCGATAAAGCACATACTACAGAACACATGCACAGTGGAGATCAAGCACTTACTACAGAACACATGCACAGTAGAGATCAAGCACATACTACAGAACACATGCGCTCAAGCACATACTACAGAACACATGCACAGTGGAGATCAAGTACATACTACAGTACACATGCACAGTGGATATCAAGCAAATACTACAGTACACATGCACAGTGGAGATCAAGTACATACTACAGAACACATGCACAGTGGAGATCAAGTACATTCTACAGAACACATGCACAGTGGAGATCAAGCACATACTACAGTACACATGCACAGTAGAGATCAAGTACATACTACAGTACACATGCACAGTGGAGATCAAGCACATACTACAGTACACATGCACAGTGGAGATCAAGCACATACTACAGTACACATGCACAGTAGAGATCAAGCACATACTACAGTAGACATGCACAGTGGAGATCAAGTACATACTACAGTACACATGCACAGTGGAGATCAAGTACATACTACAGTACACATGCACAGTGGAGATCAAGCAAATACTACAGTACACATGCACAGTGGAGATCAAGCACATACTACAGTACACATGCACAGTGGAGATCAAGCACATACTACAGTACACATGCACAGTGGAGATCAAGTACATACTACAGTACACATGCACAGTGGAGATCAAGCACATACTACAGTACACATGCACAGTGGAGATCAAGCACATACTACAGTACACATGCACAGTGGAGATCAAGTACATACTACAGTACACATGCACAGTGGAGATCAAGCACATACTACAGTACACATGCACAGTGGAGATCAAGCACATACTACAGTACACATGCACAGTGGAGATCAAGCACATACTACAGTACACATGCACAGTGGAGATCAAGTACATTCTACAGAACACATGCACAGTGGTGATCAAGCACATACTACAGTACACATGCACAGTGGAGATCAAGTACATACTACAGTACACATGCACAGTGGAGATCAAGCAAATACTACAGTACACATGCACAGTGGAGATCAAGCACATACTACAGTACACATGCACAGTGGAGATCAAGTACATACTACAGTACACATGCACAGTGGAGATCAAGTACATACTACAGTACACATGCACAGTGGAGATCAAGCACATACTACAGAACACATGCGCAGTGGAGATCAAGTACATACTACAGTACACATGCACAGTGGAGATCAAGCACATACTACAGAACACATGCACAGTGGAGATCAAGTACATACTACAGTACACATGCACAGTAGAGATCAAGCACATACTACAGAACACATGCACAGTGGAGATCAAGCACATACTACAGTACACATGCACAGTGGAGATCAAGCACATACTACAGTACACATGCACAGTGGAGATCAAGCACATACTACAGTACACATGCACAGTGGAGATCAAGTACATACTACAGTACACATGCACAGTGGAGATCAAGCACATACTACAGAACACATGCACAGTGGAGATCAAGCACATACTACAGTACACATGCACAGTAGAGATCAAGCACATACTACAGAACACATGCACAGTGGAGATCAAGCACATACTACAGAACACATGCACAGTAGAGATCAAGCACATACTACAGTACACATGCGCAGTAGAGATCAAGTACATACTACAGAACACATGCACAGTAGAGATCAAGCACATACTACAGAACACATGCGCAGTATAGATCAAGTACATACTACAGTACACATGCGCAGTAGAGATCAAGTACATACTACAGAACACATGCGCATAAGTGTACAGTAATTACACTTACAAGAGATTGGAGTAATTCATTCAGTCAATACATGTTATTCAGAATCAATACAAACATTACAATGACAAAACAACATGTCAAATACATTTAATATGACTGAAACATGCTTTTTATCATGTGAATGAGGTGTCCAGGCAGTGCATTGTGGGACAGTCGTGAATGGTTCATTCTGAGCAAGTATTAAAAGAGAACAAAAATATGAACAATCCGTTAAGTAAATTCTCTGAAATAATAGAGCAAAATGCTCTTTAATCTATTTAATGCTTTAACTCCTTTATGAAAACAATTAGTAGCCTTCATTAGTTTTCGTCAACATTTACTCAGAATATACTATTAAATTATGTATCTTCCATGAAAACAACATGCCTACCAGACATGATAAATCTAAATGTATCTCTTAATTAATTTATAATTATATGAATCTGTTTCCACATAAGCACGTGACGTCAGTGGTTTTGACCCTTCCCGCGGTCCGTATATGCGCTTCGCTCATGCGCAGTGTGTTCCGTCTGGAGGTGTCGCAGCGATGGCGGATGTGTCTCTGGATGAAGTGATCCGCCGCCGCAGTTTCAGTGCTCGAGGAGTCAGTAAGAGGTCAGTAAGAGCCCAGTAAGAGCCTTTCACCTCCACACGCGTTCAACAGCAGTGGTATGACGCGCCGCGGGGCTTTAGAACGCGCTCTGTCGAGGTTTTTCTCTGTCGAGGTCTTTAGGCATTTGTCCCGCCCTCTCTCGACGCGGATTGGTGGAAGTGACCGTTTGTGTCGACACTCGTGTTCTCATTGGCTGATTCGTGTGTCACTTCCAAACCCCGTAAATTCACGCTATTTTACTCTTATTTCACCGCATCATAACACGAGTTCATTCTCTTACACACTGTGTAATTATAGTGAAATTATCAATAGTGCTCGACCTATATGGCTTTTTCCAATAAATATCGAATTTAACAACAGCAAACCAGACGTACAAGACATTTATAAAGTGAAACTAAGCAAAATATTTACTCAAATTTGCATGTGCTTGAAAAACAACAACAACAACAACAACACCACCAGAAAGTTTTGACTTTCACTGACAAATCTAGTGGCAGATTTCGGAACCGACATAAGGGAAAGTGAACGTGATAATCGACAAATATTGGCCGATATATCGAGCTATCGCTAATTATTCTCAACTCTCATGAACAGTTTCCCTTTTCAAACATACTGAAATCACTATGTGATATTTATTTGGGATAATGTGCAGTCAGCCTGTCATGATCATAAAATTAAGTCTTCTAAACAAAGAATTAATAACATTAAGATGATAATTTCAATGCAAATCTATAGTTATTATGTGAGACGAGAGAGACGAGTCTTTAGAAATACCGTCTTAAACGTTCTGCATGAAAGTTCAGATTCATTGATCTTGTTTATTTGGTGAAAATGACTGTGTTACTATTTGTTATCCCCCTTATTACACAATTACTTGCTAAAGAATGAATGAAATGGACATACACATTGAGCTGACTTGTAGAGATCGCAGAGAGACACGTGAGATCAGGAACACAATCATAGGAACGATTACACGCAATACACGGATGACCAGTCAAATATCCATTTAAACACCAATGCACGCTCATTCAGATATATTTGACCACTGAAAGGTGTGATTGGCCAATCAGAAAGGCGTATTCCCTACTCGCCAGCATAAACAAACATACAGTATAAGTCGAGCACTAGTAGTTGCTTTAAGTTGGTCTAATCACAGTCGAGGCTTCATACATAGAAGAGCTCGAGCGCCACATTCTGTATTGGGCTTTTGTGGTAATTTGACCTATATGAACGCAGCAAGTTGTGATAATGCTCATGTAAACAACTGAACTCTGCTTCTGTTCATAACAAGCTCAGAATCTCTACCAAGTTACACATTTCTATAGTTTTATTGTCGTCCCACCCAGTCCTTACTGCTCGAATAATAACTATACTGTAGAAGAATTGATAAATGCTGTTTATCCTGTATTATTGAGGTTTAAATCAGACTTGCACGTTCACTGAAACAATATGTTTAAAAACTGAAGTACCTTCTGTCCTGCAGGCCTGTGTATGGCAGAGGGGTGGGGTCAGTGGGCAGAGCCTTTGATGCCCGTCAGAAGATTGGCACTGGTGACGTCAGACAGAGATTAGGAGTGGGCGGAGCTACAGGAGGTAAACACACTGAGGTTGACACTGAACTCTTGTGAATTAACGACTCTGTAGCATCTTTATATCAATCTGTCTGTGCAGCGTTTCAGGTGAAGGATGCGCGGGAGAAACTGGGGCAGAAAGATGCTCGCTTCCGCATTCGTGGCAGAGGTGGCACTGCAGGCGCGGTACAGGACGCACGACAGATGATCAACTCTCGTAAACAGCAGCAGACGCCGTTAACGACGGCTCAGTCTCCGCCCGTGAAACCCACCACCGCAGGAATACCACACATACACATCCACAACACCGGACCAATCGGCTCCGCCGCCAGAAACTTCCCCACCAATCAGGGGCTGAACTCCCGAATGGGTGTGGCCTTGCAGCCAGGAGGCGGCATTACTAAAGTAGTCGATGCACGTGATAGGCTGAGCTTGAAAAGAAGCGTCCCGTCGACGTCCAATCAGAGCGCAGCACCGTTGAAGATCACCAAAACCATCCAGGTGAGTGGAGAACATGAAACTCCCAATCATGCCAATTAAACAGCAGAGGGCACACCAGGGAACTGTCAGTCAAAGCTCTTGATGGGTACTAGAGATATAAAGGTCAACGAAATGAGGCTGTCATTTATGTTGTGCTGTTTTGTGATGTTTACGAGACGGCAAGCGTTGTCTCGCATGCTGGTTTATTGTGGTGTCCAGGTTTATGTGCCTCTAAACATCACGTATGCAGGCGAATTGTGATTGGTTGTTTTCGTATGTCAATCAGACATAGATGAGGCAATGGTGATCTAGCTAAGGGGGGGACGCCAATAAGGAGGCCGCTGCCATGCCAACACCAGCCCCCATCCCCATGGGGGCGCCAATTGGGATCTCACCTAGGGCGCCAAAATGGTCAGACATGGCCTTGCTGATCATCCAACAATGAGTTTTCATTCTGTAGATCATTTAAAATTCAAACGATCAGCTGCTGCTACTGGAGGAGAATTTACTCAAACTGGGGTTTCAAGTTTCTGACCAATCAGAGAAGATATTCAAACCACTAGTTTTGCCTCTAGTGAAGACTCTGGTTTAATGTCTGTCTGTCTGTCTGCAGCAGAGGCCTGTGGGAATGACCAGTGGGAGCCGGATTAACGTTCCGAGTGACTCAGCAGCTCAGGTCAGACACACACAGAAATCACAATGTTCTTTCACTGTCTGTCCCCTTGTGACAGTGACCCAAAATCCCAATAATAACCAGAAATTAATTAAGATTTGGAGCATAACTCATGACTATGAACAAACCCGAAATACACACACTTATTTCTGGACTCTGTTATAAACACCATGTGACCACGCAGTCATCACACCGCTCAGGAAGGAGACGCATTTTGTCTCCTAGAGATGAATGAAAAATGAAAAAGTCAAGATATTGGAGTGGCATCACAAAGTCCTGACCTCAATCCCATTGAACATTTGTGGGCAGAACTGGAAAAGCGTGTGTGAGCAAGAAGGTCTTCAAAAGTAACTCTCAAAAAGTGTATATAAACTTATGACTTCAACTGAACACACACACATATATATATAATTATGTTTTCTATTATTATTCTAAAGATATAAATGTGTATGTGCTGACGAGGCATGTTTCCATATAGTCACATTTGAGTTTGAATGCTCTCGCTTTAATTTAGAGGATTATCTAATCAACAAACACAACACATATAAAGTGCAGATCACACAGTGTTCATGCAGATGATCAGAACTCCACACACATGAATGACTTCAGGTCTGATAAAGCGTGTTTAATGCAATGTAGTGTATAGAACAGGGTTCATCACGTCACCAGTCATGGTAATGATTATTTCATTATTGTCTTCATAAGATTATTGATTAAGTGTGATATATCAGTGTAAAACAGCTTTACAACAAAACACGTAACAAAAGTTACATCTCGACACATTTCTACAGTCGAGTGTAGCATCACACACTGTGAATCTGTTGTAATAGTTTCTGTCATTGTAGGACGTGTCAGATGATGATGATGATGATGGTGTGATGCCCAACAAACAGATGATCACAACAGCCCACAGCCTGCAGACACGAGTGAGATTACCACACAAACTCACTTACACACATGCACAAACGCACACACTCACATTAACAAGCACACACACGCACAGACACACTCAAGACACGCACAAACACGCAGGCACTCAGACACACACACACAAACGCACACAGACATGCACAGACGCACAGACACACACACACACAGACATAAACACACTCGCACCCACACAGACACACAAATGCACACACAGACTCACACAGACACACAAATACTATAGACACACAAAGAGTAATCATCATCTGTCTGTCTGCCTGTAGGCTGGATCTGTCTCTCTCTCCGCTCCCTTCACTAAAGTGGTGAAGAACGACTCGTACACACCAGCGTCTGTCCCCGTGCCACCCTCTCGCCCGCCCTCTCGCCCCCCCACACAGACCCTGCAGCCAGTCTCCAGGGCAACAGCTGCCACACAACAGATGGGTGGAGACGCCAGCGTTCAGTCTGCTGCACCACAGGTACACACACATGGAATACTGGATTGTGATTGGTCAGTGGTGTCATTCTTCCACAGGTCCTCCATCACTGTTTCATGTGTTCACCCATAATAAACTAGAGTCTCACTCTGTCTCAGCCGGTGTTCAGTCCTCTTGAAGGCACGAAGATCACAGTGAACAACCTTCATCCTCGAGTGTCTGAGGAAGATATAGTGGTGAGTAACACACACACGTTTATCATGTCATTCTCTTTATTGTCACATGCATTAAATAGAAGTATAGAGTCAAAGTAGTAAGAAATATTTACCAAATGAGTTGATGTGTGCAGGAGTTGTTCTGTGTGTGCGGCGCTCTGAAACGGGCGCGTCTGGTCAAAGTGGGCGTGGCTGAGGTGGTGTTTGTGCGTAAAGAGGACGCAGTCAGCGCATACAGGAAGTACAACAACCGCTGTCTGGATGGTATGACAGTCACTTCCAGTAATTACACCGATGTCACTGAAGACATGAAGTGTGTTTGATTAGTGACGTCACTAAAGCGCTGATTGTGTGTGTGCAGGTCAGCCGATGAAGTGTAACCTGCACATCCAGGGAAACATCATCACGTCTGAGCAGCCCATCTTACTGTGAGGATCACTTCCTTTAGTAGTAGTTCTTCTGTGTGTCAGGCTGTATCTGACACGGTGTGTGTGTGTGTGTGTGTGTGTGTGTGTGTGTGTGTGTGTGTGTGTGTGTGTGTGTTCTGTCTGTCAGGAGATTGAGTGACACTCCCGGTGCCACGGGTTCGGTTCAGAAGAACACCTCCGGCTTGCTTCGCTCCGGCTCCAGAACCTCGTCCACGGCAGAAGTGGATCCGCAAACCATCCTGAAAGCGCTCTTCAAATCATCCAATCAGCAGACCAGCACCAGTGCCAGCGAGACGCCCGGCGCCACCGCCTTCCGCATCAAGATCTGACACGTGTTACACACTAACCTCCGCCGAACTGACGTCACATGGTGTAAATCAGGACTGCTGATTGGCTCTGGGTCTGTTTTTATTACGGGGGGTTTCAATGATTGTCCTGGTTCACATTAAACACGTTTATTTCCGTTTTATGTTTTAATGAGTTGTCATGTGAGTGAGACCCGTTCACAGGTGAATAGTATTAATACTGTAGCAGGTCTGTGAGTGTTTTTTCTCCAGTAAATATCTTGCTTTATAACCCTGTCTGTTTATTGACTTATTATGGTACTGTAGGAGTAGTGTTCACTAAGGCAAGCGGCACTATTGCTCACACTGAAGTTCTCCAGTGCATTACATGTGTGTTTAAGAAATGTTTTCATGATTTAATGATGCGCTCAGTTACCAGTAAGTATAGTACTCACAGCTTCATATAGACAAAGGGGGGTTGTATAAGCAACACGTGACTCGTTGTGCATGACACGCGGAGACTCACAGCATGTGGAGACTCATGCTACTCTCCACGATCCACACACAACTCACCACACGCCCCATTGAGAGAACCACTAATCACCACCACGAGGAGGTTACCCCATGTGACTCTACCCTCCCTAGCAACCGGCCAATTTGGTTGCTTAGGAGACCTGATTGGAGTCACTCAGCAAGCCCTGGATTCAAACTCACGACTCCAGATGTGATAGTCAGCGTCAATACTCGCTGAGATACCCATGGCTGAATCGCAACAGGCTGATATTCAGTACTCTTGCTTATGTGATTCTACTAATAAGCATTTAATATTATATTGTTAATGAGTATTATTGCTTTGAATACTACTATACTATAATGTTGAACAGAGTTGGACTCAAACTGCAGCCCTGTCTCATTCCTCGCCCTTGAGTGAAATATTCTGTTCTTTTATTGCCAATTTTAACTGCGCACCTGTTGTCTGAATACATAGATTTGATAGTGTTGTACGTTTTACCCCCAATGCCGGATTGTAGAATTTTATAATATAGACCATCATGCCAGATGGTTTGGTAGGAATCCAACCTGACTCTTACTCAAGACATTGTGCTTGGTAAGGAAGGCCTGTATCTGGGCGTTCAGGATACAGCAGAAAGTCTTCCCCAGATTGCTGCTCACACAAATGCCCCTGTAGTTATTGGGGTTAGTCTCTACTCTTATATAATGGGTGTATTAAGCCCATACTCCAGTGTCAGGGAAGTAGCCAGACTGCAGAACCAGATTGAAGAGTTTTAACAAGGCCTCCTGCAGTACTGCGCTTCAGCATCTCTGTTCTAGTGTTGTCTAAACCACATGCCTTTCTGGGTTTTACTTCTCTGCATCTGACAGTTCTTCTCTGCTAATCTGAGAGTCTAAAGGGATTTGGTTATTTTTTATTGTAGATTCCAGTTGACTAATATCCCTCCCCAATCACCAACCCCACCCTAACCCTCAACGAACACCCCTGTGGTCACATAAAATAAACAACAAATTGTATTGATAATAAATGTCCATAATTATACTAGACCTCTCTGTCCCATCCCTTCCCCGAGAGTCCTCCAAAACGGCCAAATCTGGTTTGGAAACTTTCTGTTGATGAAATTGGCATTAACTCAAAAATGTCGTGTCACATGACAGCGTTTGCCCCAATCGTTAGCCTGTGTTACCATGACGACAGTACTGAAAGATAATTTATTGTATGTGATTATGGATCTTTACGGCATATAGATCCGATCTGCACACGGGACACTCCAGGAGTGCAACACCAATATCTGCTGCACATTGAACAAATGAAGGGCCACTGTTTGATTAATTTAATCACTGTGTCATCCATTTATTTATTAAAGCTTTACACAGCATTAAAATAATAGACGACAGTCACAGAATAAACCCACAATACAAACATCATTCAAATAAACACACAGAACTAAATCATCAGAGCACTTACAGCCCAATTCTGTTCAACTATTGTTTAGTTTTACTTCTCCTGAATTATATTACATACATTACCAAATAAAAAAGCATTACATTAAGACATTATTACCAAATGAAAGACCTATAAATGCCTTTCCGCACACTTAAATGATCTTTACTCGGTCCTGTGATGAATACAGTCTGAATGACTCTCAGAATGTTCTAGACTTCCTCAGAACTATTGAGTTTTCAGGAAAGCAGCTTTTGAACATTTAAAACATTTAAATATCTTAAATCTCAACATCTTTACCTCAGATCACATTTACTGCTTCAGAAAATATAAATGACATTAAATATATTTGAGATGATGATCAAGTTCAGTCGCTGGAGAAATCTGCGGGACATGATGCAGTTGTGATGCTTTAGATGTTTAAAATATAGAATATGAGGAATGTATCATATATGTAACACTGATATTACACGCATCAATGTTTCACACATCATAAACACATCCATGATGACACTGAAAGTTTCTCCAATACTCGCTGCAGTAATATCGGTCCTGATGTCCATCACAGGTCATCAGCTTGAACAGGGTCATGATGATCCGCTTTCGGGTCGTAACCGATGGCAACCTGCGACAGGTGCAACATCAGGACCGATATTACAGTCCCATCAGAAGAGCAACTGCTCCATAATGATCGCATTCATGTGAATTAAATTAATGTTTAAATTAAAATGATAGTAAATTGGCTAATGTCAGCGAACCGTCTCAATAATCTCCCCATTTTACCCAAAACTTCAGAGCAAAGAAATCAGGGACATCTGGAGGTGAATTACTGATAAACACACTTCTGTATGAAACGGCTTCAGGGAAGATTTATTCTGCGATAAACCAAAACTTATGCCACAAAGGGTTTTAGGCATGATGTCATCACACACACTGTTTTAATCCATTAAAGGCATTTTCACTTTGTCGATAACAAAATAGCGTGAAATGTGGGTGAAACTATAATGAGTCCGGTGCGCACGGGTGATCAATGCGGGGCCTCCACCTGCAGTCTTGATCGGTATTTACTTTTAAGCAGGTCAAAGCAGAAAACCCGCACTCACATCAGTAAGTGGAGGTGATGAGGAGCCTTTCGAGAGCAGTGGGGAAACTCAGTCCTCTCATAAAGCAATGTGACATGATGCTTCAGTCGCATTAATATTAACAGAGATAAAGTCTGGATTACTCTCGTGTTTGCAATTCTTTCAGCTTTCTGTCAAAACTTCCAGTGTCTCGACCACCAGACTAGAGCTTGACCTCAATGTGATGCCGGAGCTTACAGGATCTCATACTATCATATGCTAGCACCTCTTAGCACATAACACACTGTTTCAGCGGCACAGATACCCTCTGCGGTATTAGCGCGCTTTAGCACGACGTGAGGACTATTATACAAAGACAACATTCTAATTCAAATGTGTCTATTTTTGTACAAACTGTGGCATGTTCATTGAATTCTGAATTTCAGTTGAAAGTTGGGCATCGATGGCAAAATACATGTGACATTTATCTAATGTATGGATAACGGTTTACGCATGTTAATAATTTTGATACTATATTCTTTACATATTGTTCTTACAAAGCACAAGTTGAACGCTAACCGATCGACATGGTTTCCCGCCCCCTTTTGATTGACGGGAAATTAGTTTTAATAGCAAATGTCCGGTGGTGCAGATAATTGCCTGCTATTGGTGAACACATCTGTGCATGGCTACCTTTGACCTTTTGTGGAAGGTGAAAATCTGACCCAGACGTCTCTTAGATGTGTGTTTTCATCTAGAAGATGTATTTTCTGCTCGTTTGCTCATCTGCAACACGTCACAAAGACATTCAGATGTTGTTTATTAGATGTTAATTTGATGTTTTCCGGATGAAACACTCCATGTGACCTTCTGACATCACAGCAATGAAAGTAAATGACTTCAGAGCAGGTTTTATTGAATTATTTTCACACATTGATACTTAGAACAGAGCTCAAGAGTGTTAAACACACACACACACACACTCGTTGTCTTCATGTCTCCCAGCCTTTCCCGCCAGGTTGCGTTGGGAGTCGGAGCCCCACCATATTGGCCACCTCGTTCGTTTGGCGCTCGCCGCGTGCGTGATACAGCTCATGCAGCTGCAGGTGAAGACGTGTTGAGGCCAGCAGACTCTGATACGTGTGAGCGGCGTGAAGAGCGTCCTGATGAGCACGACAGTACTGCGCACCTGTCACCTGAAACACAAAAACAGCTGTGAGCAACTTCACTTTTGTGCCGCATGTGTACAAGTATAATAATGCACCAGACGCGTCACACAAATCTCATCATCAGCAGACTGCTCGAGCACACACACACACACACACACACACACACACACACACACACACACACACAGCAGAGAAAATGTCAGAGAGGAGCGAGGTGAGGGGGCCTGACATACAGTATCTCACAAAAGTAAGTACACCCCTCATATTTTTGTAAATATTTGATTATACCTTTTCATGTGACAACACTGAAGAAATGACACTTTGCTACAATGTAAAAGTAGTGAGAGTACAGCTTGTATAACTGTGTAACTCAACACACAGCCATTAATGTCTAAACCGCTGGCAACTAAAGTGAGTACACCCCTAAGTGAAAATGTCCAAATTGGGCCCAATTAGCCATTAGCCCGGTGTCATGTGACTCGTTAGTGTTACAAGGTCTCAGTTGTGAATGGGGAGCAGGTGTGTTAAATTTGGTGTCATCGCTCTCACACTCACTCATACTGGTCACTGGAAGTTCAACATGGCACCTCATGGCAAAGAACTCTCTGAGGATCTGAAAAAAGAATTGTTGCTCTACATAAAGATGGCCGAGGCTATAAGAAGATTGCCAAGACCCTGAAACTGAGCTGCAGCACGGTGGCCAAGACCATACAACGGTTAAACCGGACAGCGTCATATCCAGAGGTTGTCTTTGGGAAATAGACGTATGAGTGCTGCCAGCATTGCTGCAGAGGTTGAAGGGGTCAGCCTGTCAGTGTTCAGACCATACGCCCCAGAAGGAAGTCTCTTCTAAAGATGATGCAGAAGAAAGCCCGCAAACAGTTTTCTGAAGACAAGCAGACTAAGGACATGGATTACTGGAACCATGTCCTGTGGTCTGATGAGACCAAGATAAACTTATTCGGTTCAGATGGTGTCAAGCGTGTGTGGCGGCAACCAGGTGAGGAGTACAAAGACAAGTGTGTCTTGCCTACAGTCAAGCATGGTGGTGGGAGTGTCCTGGTCTGGGGCTGCATGAGTGCTGCCGTCACTGGGGAGATACAGTTCATTGAGGGAACAATGAATGCCAACATGTACTGTGACATACTGAAGCAGAGCATGATCCCCTCCCTTCGGAGACTGGGCCACGGGGCAGTATTCCAGCATGATAACGACCCCAAACACACCTCCAAGACGACCACTGCCTTGCTAAAGAAGCTGAGGGTGAAGGTGATGGACTGGCCAAGCATGTCTCCAGACCTAAACCCTATTGAGCATCTGTGGGGCATCCTCAAATGGAAGGTGGAGGAGCACAAGGTCTCTAACATCCACCAGCTCTGTGATGTCATCATGGAGGAGTGGAAGAGGACTCCAGTGGCAACCTGTGAAGCTCTGGTGAACTCCATGCCCAAGAGGGTTAAAGCAGTGCTGGGAAATAATGGCACACAAAATATTGACACTTTGGGCCCAATTTGGACATTTTCACTTAGGGGTGCACTCACTTTTGTGAGATACTGTAAGTGTGTGTGCAGGTGTTTTGTGTGTGTGTGTGTGTGTGTTTATGTGTATGTGCAGGTGTGTGCGCGTGCATGCAGGTGTTTTGTGTGTTTATGTGCAGGCGTTTTGTGTGTGTGTGCAGGTGTTTTGTGCACGTGTTGTGCGTGCAGGTGTTTGTGTGTGCGCGCAGGTGTTTTGTGCGCGTGTTGTGCGCGCGCGTGTGCAGGTGTTGTGTATGTGCAGGTGTTTTGTGTGTGTGCGCTGAGGTGTTTTGTGCGCATGTTGTGCGCGCGTGTGCAGGTGTTTTGTGTGTGCGCACGCGCAGGTGTTTTGTTTTGTGTATGTGCAGGTGTTTTGTGTGTGCGTGCACGCGTGTGCAGGTGTTTTGTGTATGTGCAGGTGTTTTGTGTGTACGTGCGCGCGTGTGCAGGTGTTTTGTGTAGGTGCAGGTGTTTTGTGTAGGTGTGTGTGCAGGTGTTTTGTGTATGTGCAGGTGTTTTGTGTGTACGTGCGCGCGTGTGCAGGTGTTTTGTGTAGGTGCAGATGTTTTGTGTAGGTGTGTGTGCAGGTGTTTTGTGTGTGTGCAGGTGTTTTGTGTGTGTGTGTGCAGGTGTTTTGTGTGTGTGTGCAGGTGTTTTGTTTTGTGTATGTGCAGGTGTTTTGTGTGTGCGCACGCGCAGGTGTTTTGTTTTGTGTATGTGCAGGTGTTTTGTGTGTGCGTGCAGGTGTTTTGTGTAGGTGCAGGTGTTTTGTGTGTATGTGCGCGCGTGCAGGTGTTTTGTGTAGGTGCAGGTGTTTTGTGTAGGTGTGTGTGCAGGTGTTTTGTGTGTGCAGGTGTTTTGTGTGTGTGTGCAGGTGTTTTGTGTGTGTGTGTGTGCAGGTGTTTTGTGTGTGTGTGTGTGCAGGTGTTTTGTGTGTGTGTGTGTGCAGGTGTTTTGTGTGTGTGTGTGCAGGTGTTTTGTGTGTGTGTGCAGGTGTTTTGTGTGTGTGTGCAGGTGTTTTGTGTGTGTGTGCAGGTGTTTTGTGTGTGTGTGTGCAGGTGTTTTGTGTGTGTGCAGGTGTGTGTGTGCAGGTGTTTTGTGTGTGTGCAGGTGTTTTGTGTGTGTGTGTGTGTGTGTGCAGGTGTTTTGTGTGTGTGCAGGTGTTTTGTGTGTGTGTGTGCAGGTGTTTTGTGTGTGTGCAGGTGTTTTGTGTGTGTGTGTGTGTGCAGGTGTTTTGTGTGTGTGCAGGTGTTTTGTGTGTGTGTGTGTGCAGGTGTTTTGTGTGTGTGGTGTGTGTGTGTGTGTGTGCAGGTGTTTTGTGTGTGTGTGCAGGTGTTTTGTGTGTGTGTGTGTGTGCAGGTGTTTTGTGTGTGTGTGCAGGTGTTTTGTGTGTGTGTGTGCAGGTGTGTGTGTGTGTGTGTGCAGGTGTGTGTATGTGTGTGTAGGTGTTTTGTGTGTGTGTGCAGGTGTTTTGTGTATGTGCAGGTGTTTTGTGTGTGTGCAGGTGTTTTGTGTGTGTAGGTGTTTTGTGTGTGTGTGTGTGTGCAGGTGTTTTGTGTGTGTGTGTGCGTGCAGGTATTTTGTGTGTGTGCAGGTGTTTTGTGTGTGTGTGCATGTGTGTGTGTGTGTGTGTGTGTGTGTGTGTGCAGGTGTTTTGTGTGTGTGCAGGTGTTTTGTGTGTGTGTGTGTGTGCAGGTGTGTGTGCAGGTGTTTTGTGTGTGTGCAGGTGTTTTGTGTGTGTGTGTGTGCGTGCAGGTATTTTGTGTGTGTGTGTGCAGGTGTGTGTATGTGTGTGTGTAGGTGTTTTGTGTGTGTGCAGGTGTGTGTATGTGTGTGTGTAGGTGTTTTGTGTGTGTGCAGGTGTTTTGTGTGTGTGTGCAGGTGTTTTGGGTGTGTGTGTGTGTGCAGGTGTGTGTATGTGTGTGTGTAGGTGTTTTGTGTGTGTGCAGGTGTTTTGTGTGTGTGTGTGTGTGTGTGTGCGTGAGTTAAAGTTAAAGCAGTGTTTCTCATCTGGTGGGTCTCGGTCTATTCGGATTGTTCTTTCCCTGCTGTCCACGACACAATGACGTGGTTCTCCCGGCGGCCGCCCAAATGATCGCCTATTTAGGACTACCGAGGAGAATGAATGATAATCTCACAAACAGCTCAACGCTTCTCATCTGCAGTTTCACAAAAGTAACGAGATCATGATCTGCTCTTCTCTCTGTGCACGCGGAGTTCAGACCTCAAATCTGATGCGACCAATTTCAGTTCTAGTGAGACTTTTCTAGTCTAAAGCGTTACGGAGTCGAATCTCAACAGGAGCAGCCCTGAGGAGGACAAGAGCAACACTGTGATATGTGCCCAAAAATACAATCCTTACACAGCATCACCTCTACAAAGTCAGAACTTTACACGAGTAACTTAAATGTTTCAGTTTCATATGAGATGATCTAAAGTTGAATCTATTAATGCTCGTGTTATATCAACAGTGGCAGCTGCAGTTAAACTTTCATGATGTGCTTCAGCTAGTATTTCTTTTTCATAAATACTCATTTATTATTATTATTCAAGACTAGACCATGATAATGAGTCATATGTGTGTTGTGTTTGAAACAAACGGGATAATAAATGTGAAAACTTCCTGTTGACATCAATAACAAAATAACGTTGCATGTCCTTGAAACCCATGAACGAAACTATACGACAGACACATGAAACACAGGTAATGTCTGATCTACGGCAGGTCCACACCTGACTCTCATTGTTTATTGTAAGTGTGAGCGTGTTATGTTCCTCTTTATTGCAGCAGCATTACATTCAGCGGCGCACGTGTTACCTCAATAGAAACAAGTTTAAGAAACTGAGGTCAGATATCAGTAGACATTTTCAAACATGTGTTTTGCAGCTTTAAAGTTTTTATTCTGAATACATAATTATGTTTTGTAGCTTTTGTTTATGTTGAAAGTGCATTGTGGTTATTTTCTTAGGAAAATGAATATTAGCTATGCAGCTAACGTTAACTTGAATAACAGTATAACTCACCAAGTTGAATATCTACTTGCAGATCAACACCGGTTACATATGATAAATATAATGTGGGCTTGCATTAATTCTCTGTGTATGATTTGTACTTTTTGCAGTGCAGGGCTGAATACGGTCCAGCTCACGGGCATCATTTATAAAGTGATCAATTGGAATAGACGAGGAGCAGGGCAGGACTGGTAATCTGGTTTACTGGGCATTTTCCGGTGGACCGACGCACTTTGATCAGGGTAGACTGGCGATCGGGAGAACCGAGCGGGCCGCTGTGTCGGCCGTGATAATCTAAAACGAGCCGCCGCGTTAGCGAATACTCTCCCCCAACAACTTTTGGGCCAGTTATGTAAAATCCAGTCCAGCCCTGACAAGGAGCACATGGATATTGTTGAAGTTAAACAAGGTAAATTTGCCGTTTGGATTTCAATAAACATCCCACTGAATGTTAGATAAAACTGGAATTGGTTTACAACAGGAGGAAGAGCTGTATGAGGAGACAGATGTCTGGCTTCACTGAAGAGCTGTTTTAACAGAGTAACACATATTACACTATCTGTTTTTATTTGCAATGAAGATACTTTTGCAACATGCAGTATAAGTCTCATAAAATTACTGTTTCAGATAGTATAACATATATATAACATTTAATATTAATAGAAAAGTTGACCCAAATATGTAAATTCTGTCATCATATACTCAACCTCATGTCCTTCCAAATCCAAGTGACTTTCTTTTGCAGAACCCCCCAAAATGTATTTTGTATTCCATATAATGAAAGTAAATGGTGAGCAAAATAGCTTGTTTTGGTCACCAACGGCATTCATTATATGGACACAATGTTTTTTTTAAATGTCATCTTTTGTGTTCCACAGAAAAAGTCCTACAGGTTTGGAAGGACATGAGGTTGAGTAAATAGCTGTGCGTAAGGTCTTAAGTTGGGGTATAAAGTTCAAGGCTTCGTAACTACTAGTTAGTTTAAAACTAAGTCGGTGCTTAATTTGGTTGCTCCACCTGTTCTTAAGGCAAGTCTTAACTAGTGAGTCGTAAACTCTCCGTAAAGTGATGCGTAGTCGCATAATATGACGTTTACCTGCATTGATCTGTTAAGCACCTTCATATTTGTACACAGAAGTGTTAAAAATCCATGAACTTCAATTTAATTTTGTTACGGTTGATGTACAAACCTTGTTTGCTCACATAACTGTCACTGCAGACGTCACAAGAGCAGCTCTCTTGAGAGTTTTGATAATTAAGATATTATTTTAATTATTTAACATTTTATACTTTTATATTTGACTGTCATTCATATGTTTTTGAAGCCTGAAAAGGAAATCATACCCTTATTTATTTATTTTTTTTGACATGTTTATTCAGTGTTAACATGTACAATATACAATGTGACTTCCTGAGGAAAATAGAAATACCTTAACAGAAAATCTTCAAAGTATTGTGACACAGGTTTGGTTTCAAATTAAATACACAAACACCTCCAAAGCAAAATAAAAATAGAGCATAAATGATAAGATACATGTATAAACATTCGAAATAATAAATAAATAGATAAAGGGACTACAGTAGCAATAATAGAAATAAAAATAATACCAATTCTAAATAATAATGTTGGTGACTAGGTTAGTCACAAAATTTAACAATTAAAACCTACAGAAAGACACATTAAAATATTTCCCATACATAATCTATGATCAAAAGATTCCAGCCTAAAGAGGAAACTGATACATGTCAATTGGAATCGAAAAGAACATCAGAACACAAAAGAACCCAGACCATTCTTTGTAAGTTGCAAAATTGCAATGCCCACCTCCAGAAGGAGGGACGCCACACCCCAGAGAGCCCTAGTTGGCACACATGATTATTTTTCTCACATCCAAAAGGCAGGAGATCTATAAACGGAGACCATAGGTTATGAAAGTTCTGTGCATTACTCCTAAGCACCGCAGTCAGTCCCTCATGGGGCAAAACTGCAAAGATCTCTCTATACCACTGAGTCACAGAGGGGGGAGTATCATTGATCCATCTAATAAGGATGCATTTCCTTGCCACAAGTAGTAGTTTATCTAACAGTTTGTATCCTGTTGCATCCAGTGTGAGTGTCATTGCCTGCCTCTTGGATGGAAGCCCCAGGAGAAAAAGTCCAGGATCTTTTTTCAATTTTATCTGAAGAATGGTGTTAATTTCGCAAGCAATGAAGCTCCAAAATCTAGAGATATACTTGCAACTCCAAAAACAGTGAAAGTATGTCCCCAACTCTGTGTGGCACTTAACACACAGGGCAGATATAGTATGATCAATTTTATTCATTATAACTGGCGTTACATGTAATCTATGCAATATCTTATACTGAGTTTCTCTGAGCCGGTTACAAGTAAAAGTGGACCTTACACATTTAATGGCCTCCTGCCAGTCATCATCTATATATTCATTGCATAGGTATTTCTCCCATTTGTGAGCAATTGTACTCAAGAGTCCAGAGGCATGAGAGTATATAAAAGAATAAAACCTAGACAAAAAGTGAGCGGCATTAGTTGTGTTGAAGAGGAAACCCTCCAAATTGCTAAGAGCTGGCGAATCCAGCGCATATCCTTGCTTGGCAAAGACATAATGCCGAATTTGTAAATAACCAAAGTTGTGTTGCTTTGGGAGATCAAACTTCTGTCGCAATTGTTGGAAGGACATTAGGGAGCCATCCTGGAACATGTCCCCTATTACACGGATTCCCTTTATGTGCCATGCTTTAAAGATAGACAAGCCTAGGCCCGGGACAAAGTCCTGATTCAAATAAATTGGACTCAACATAAACAAAATTTCACCTTTCCCAAAGAACCTTGAGATCTGACGCCAAACTTTAACCGAATTGTAAAGTATCTGAGTTTTCCTCACTATATCCACATGCTTATAAGGGCAAGCAAACAGGCTCCAAATAGAGAATGGGGAACAAGCCCAGGAATCCACACTAGGACACAGATCACAGTAGGACCTATACCACTCCCAAATTTTGTGCTCTACACCCATCATAGAAATACCCGTTATACCTCTATGCTGTCTGATAACCTCCGCTAGAGGTTCCAGAGCCAGCACGAACAAGAGCGGACTCAGCGGGCAACCCTGTCTGGTGCCCCTAGCAAGTGGGAAGGGATCTGACCGTAAACCATTAGTAAGGACACAGGACGTAGGGGAATGGTAGATAGTTTGAATCCACTTCAGAAAGTCACCATCTATACCAAATCTCCGTAAAGCCTCAAACAGATACCCCCACTCCACCCTGTCAAAAGCCTTCTCTGCATCCAGAGATACAGAGATAGCCTCACAATTCTGTTGGTTTGTATATTGTATAACATTCAGGAGCCTTCTTATATTTGTAATAGAAAAACGCTTCTGAATAAAGCCAGTCTGATCAGGGTTTATAAGGTTGGAGAGAACCGTCTCGAGTCTTCTGGCCAGCAATTTAGAGAGTATCTTAGCATCAACACCAATTAAACTAATAGGTCTATAAGAGCTACATACATTGGGTGGTTTATCCTTTTTAAGAATAAGTGAGATATTTGCTAAATTTAAAGTGGGTGGAAGCTGACCATTTTTCAACGAATCTGTAAACATTTCAGTAAGTGATCCTACTATTTCTTTTCCCATTTTTTTATAGAATTCTGGGCAAAAGCCATCTGGTCCAGGGGCCTTCCCTCCCCTCAGAGAGTTTATAGTGTTAAGAACTTCCTCTTCTGTAATTGGCCTACATAGGTCCACTTGCTCCTCCAGTGTGAGAGAGGGGAGCTTAATGTTATTAAGAAAATGGCTCATCCTTTGCTCTACGGAATGGCATTCTGATGAATAAAGATTTTGATAAAATTCTTTCATAATTTTATTAATGTATCTGTTTTCAAATCTATTAGCCCCAGAATTATCCTTTAAAGAAGAAATTAGATTGGTCTCTGCCCTCCCCCTTGCCAACCGTGCAAGGAGACGGCCTGGTTTATTCCCTGATTCATAAAGCCTTTGTTTGGCAAAAAAAATTGAGGATTCTGCCTTATTAGTTAATAACAAATCTAAAGCAGAACGGGCTGCATTAAGCTGCTGGGATATGCCTCTGGAGGATGACCCTTTGAAATCTCTCTCCAAAGTCTGAATTTGCTTCTCAAGTTCTATTATATTTTTCATAGCCTCTTTCTTTTTAGCTGAGGTATAAGATATAATTGCACCTCTCAGGTAGGCTTTTGCTGACTCCCATAAGATGGATGGACTAATTTCAGGAGATTTATTGATGTCAATAAAGTATTCCCACTGCTGTTTAAGATATTGCATAAATTTAGAGCAGCTCAGCAATGAAGGATTCAGTCGCCACTGTCTACTGTACGGATCTTTATACGGGGGATGAACTATTATTGTAATGGGAGAGTGGTCCGATAAAGTCCTAATTCAAATGGTGCAATCCATCGTTCTGTCTAATATCCCTTGTGATGACAAGAATAGATCTATACGTGAAAACGTTTGGTGAGGTTGGGAGAAAAAAGTATAATCTTTCCCCCTCGTATGAACAGACCTCCAAACATCAAACAATTCCAGATCCTTGCAAAATTCCAAAAGTCTAAGACTTTTCCTTGGTTTGGTACCTTTTGGAGGAGACTGGTCTAAGGATGAGTCTAGTACGCAGTTAAAATCCCCTCCCAAGTGTATGAAAGAGCATGAGAATGAAGATATGTCAGCAAGTAATTTTGGAAAAAACGTAGGCTCATATGTCGTGGGGGCGTAAATGCAGCCAATCAGCACATGTTCCCCATATAAAAAACCAGAGAGAAGTACGTGGCAACCTTCATTATCTGTAATCGATTTTTCTAATTTAAAGGAAAGATTTTTATGAAGAAGAATTGCAACTCCCCTGCTATTGGACTTATAAGAGAAAAAAACCTGGCCAACCCAGTTTCTACGCAGCTTCATGTGCTCTATGTCAGAGAGATGGGTTTCTTGAAGCAACGCAATCTGACATTTCTCCTTCTGAAAAAAAGAGAGAATTTTTTGCCTTTTGACAACATGGTTAATGCCTTTCACATTGAGGCTAATTAATTTAAGATCACTCATAGACAAATTTTACCATAAGATATAAATAATCTTAAAACCAAAAAACGGGTATAAAAGAGCTCTGAGGCGTTAAAACAGCACAAAGAATGGTCATAATAATGAACAAAACAACCCACCAAACTAAACCTGAACATCCCTGCCCCATTATCAGAAACGATTACAAACCTTGCATAATAAGCCCACCCCTCCCCCCAAGCCAAGCTTGAAAACAAAAATGTGGAGGACGTGAAAAAAAGCAGCCACATTACACCGAAAGACGGAGTTTAACTCTATCTAGCCCCCCCCACTCCCATCACACGTAATATTACGTAACAGCAACCTAGTGGCTATAATGACTGTATGTGCCCTAAACAGAACACCTTTTTAAATATATATATATATATATATTTTAAAAAGGTGTATATATATTATATATTTTAAAAGGTGTATATATATATATATATATATATATATATATATATATATATACACATACATATAACAGAAGAAAAGGATGATAAAAATAATTAAATGATAAAAACAATATATATTATTAGATAAATAAACAATTTGCTGGAATAGGAATAAACAGCTGGGTAACAACATCACTCAACACCACACTGCTGCTGAGCAGTAAATGAAAAAGGATTATTTAGATGCACCGTGAACCTAAACTGGTGCTGAACAGTAGAGAAAGAAAGGAAAAGAAAAAAAAAACATACCGTGACAACTGTCTGTGTTAATGTGACGCAGCGCTAATCCGGACCAAACATGCCAACATAATATTTTAGTCCAATCCGTTCAGGTACGCCTGTGCGTCTTGTGCAGAATGGAAGGAGTGGTCAGACCCATTGTGGTTGAAACAGAGGTTAGCAGGGTAGCGCATCACAAAATGGACACCTTTTTGAATAAGCTGACCGCAGACGTCATTGTATGCCCGTCTAGCCTCTCTGACTCTAACTGACAGGTCCTGCATGATAAGAATGTCACTTCCCTCATATGCGAGACGCTCCGTCTTCCTTGCAGCAGCCAGGATTTTACTCTTGTCCGAGTAGTTGTGAAGCTTAATCAGCACAGGGCGTGCGCGGTTGGGTTTGAGCGGGCCCAGTGTTCTATGCGCCCGGTCGATTTTAATAGCGCCATGTTTTGTTTCAATCTCCAGCAGCTTGGGCAGCCAGGTTTGAAAGAACTTAACAGGTTGGCGACCCTCCGCACCCTCTTTCAGACCAATG
>NC_068283.1:50236838-50276838 GCF_025860055.1 Xyrauchen texanus
TTCAAGACAGCAACAGGGTGTGTTTTCATCTACTCCATACCCTAATGCACAGCCGACAAATGTAGTCGCTGCAATGACTGACATAATCAGCCAGGTTGGTCAGCAAATTGCTGATAGCATAGTCAACAGACTAAGCCCAACACATAAAGTTGACTCACATTCAGTTGATGATTCTACCAGAAATGTAACTGCAGATGGTGCAGCTTCACAAATGATGGACCTGATGCGAAGCCAGTTGTCCGTTTCCAAAAATGTGAGAGAACCTCCTAGCTTCAGGGGAGAAGTTTCTGATGCTGTTGACTTAAATGAGTGGATAGATATCATGAGAGACTATATTAAACGCAATAATTTGAGAAAAGAGCATCAAGCGGAGGAGATTATGGTTCACCTAAGAGGCAAAGCAAGGGATGTGGTCAAGTTTGGCATAAGAAACTGTGACATTGACATTGTGCATAACCCTGATGCAATCTTTAGTATTCTCAGGAAACACTTTGAAGCTGCTCCTTGCTCTCCTCTCCCACTGGCTGACTTTTATACCACCTTACCCAGACCAGATGAAGATGCCTTCGAGTACTGGATCAGGTTAAACCGTGCAGTTGACATCGCTGCTGAGCGGTTGAAAGAACAGGGTAAAGTGCTGGATTGTCCAGGAACAGAGGTAACCCGCATGTTCATCAGACACTGCCCGTGTAAAGAGCTTGCCATCACCTTCGATCTAAAACAATTGGCGCATGGTCTGTGCGAGAAGTTCAAGATATTTTGAATGAATATCGCTCAGATTCCAGTCTTGTATCTGCAGTAAGAACAGCAGCACCCACTAAAATTCCTGTGAACAGAACTGAAGTGGAACTGTCGTCTGCAGTACTTCCAGCTTCTTCTGATGTCCAGCAGTCCAGGTCTCTGGAAGCGTCTGCATTAGAGCGCGTCATGAGCTTATTGGAAAAAGTCCTGTTAAAAGAATCTGCCAGCAAAGAGCCAGGTGCACGTTTGAAGCCCAAAGTGAGTCTACCTAGAGTAAAAGGCCTCAATGACCTGCCATGCACTGTCTGTTCGAGCCCTGATCATTCTGGGCTCACGCATTGTCTTGACAAGAAGTTGTGCTTCCAGTGTCACTCTCCTGATCATTCCCGCTTTGTCTGCCCTGAGAGAGTGAAATCACCGTCTTCTCAAGGGCTGGGAAACTAGAAGATCTGCGCTCAAGGGAGGACAGTGTGGATCGTGAGTTTATTCCTCCTACCCAGTGTTGTATGAATGACCCAACCTCAGTTTATAGTCTTTCTAGTTCTGTTGAGCCTGCAGGGAAAACTATAATCTTTCAGAACACTCACAGAGTACAGCGATTTGATAGTCTGTTTTACACACCGGCGACACTATGGGGCGACCTTCAACTGAAAGCTATGGTTGACAGTGGCTCCATGGCATGCACGATGAGTGAAGCTGCTGAACGTCTCTTGTTACAGCACAAGCCAAATTTACAAAGTTTCCCTGCCAGTGATGTTGTCATAATTGGTTGTGGCGGACAGTGTGTTACCCCGAAAGTGATGTATGAGCTTGAGCTCTCAGTTTATGCCTGCAAGATGGTTGTTCCGGTTTTAGTGGTTCCAGGCCAAACCGACGATTTGATCCTGGGCAGCAATGCTATCAAGTGGCTAATTCAAAAAATGAAAGAGACAGACAGATACTGGAGACTTGTGTCCGGCCCAGTTAACTCAGAGGATGTTGAATGTCACCAATTCCTATCTCTACTTTCTAATGTGGAACGATGGAAGGGTGAAGACATGCCTGATAAAGTGGGCACAGCTAAGTTAAAAGAGAAAATAACTCTAGAACCGCACCATGAACATCTCGCTTGGGCTCAGCTTCCTGAGTCCACATCTGTTTCTGTGGGGAGCACAGTCATTGTTGAGCCAACCCTCTGTAAATGCCGTCCAAGGAACGTGATTATAGGGAGGATCATCACACCTATGTGGGGCAGTAGATGGGTGCCATTCAAAATAATGAACCCTACAGACAAAGTAATCATTATTAAGAAAAACAAGAAGATTGTGGATGTTTTTACCTGTATTGCTGTGGAAGAGTTGTCTACAGCTGAGTCCCTGAAGAGTAACGCTCAGTGTGCTGCAAGTCCTATAAATTATGTGCGGACCCGTGGTGAAAGGAGAAACGTGCTGGATAAATTAGAACTGCAGGATCTGGATCTGGATGCTTGTGAAGTGTCAGAGGAGTGGAAGGATAGGCTTCTGAATCTCATTGAGAAGTATGAGTCAACCTTTTCACGTGGAAAAATGGATTGTGGGGAAGCCACTGACTTTGTCCACAAAATCCACTTGGTGGACGAGAAGCCGTTTCGACTTCCTTATCATCGTGTAGCACCCGGCCAGTATGACAAGCTGCGCACTACGTTGAATGAGATGGAAGTTAAAGGTATTATTAGGAAGTCTCAGAGTGAATATGCATCTCCGCTGGTTTTAGTGTGGAAAAAGAATGGTGACCTTCGTATTTGTACTGATTTTAGATGGCTGAATGCGAAGACAGTGAGGGATGCTCACCCACTCCCACACCAGGCGGATGCACTCGCAGCTTTGGGAGGCAACGTCTTCTTTTCGACCATGGACTTGACTTCTGGCTTTTATAATGTTCCCTTGTTTGAAGAGCATAAGAAGTACACTGCTTTTTCCTCTCATTTTGGCCTTCATGAGTACAATCGTCTACCTCAGGGTTTGACCAATAGTCCGGCAACCTTTATGAGGATGATGATGTCTATTTTCGGGGATGAGAATTTTACAAGCCTTCTCTGCTACTTGGATGATCTGATGGTTTTTGCTCCAAGTGAGCAAATAGCTCTTGACCGACTGGAACTGGTTTTCTCACGCCTGTCTAAACACAACTTAAAGCTAGCACCAAAGAAGTGCATGTTCCTCAGGAGATCTGTCAGATTCTTGGGACACGTTGTCACTGGGAATGGTGTCCAGACTGACCCAGAAAAGGTGAAGGTGATTAGTGACATCCAGACTACCGAACTCATGGAAGCGGATGGCATAACTCCTTCTCAAAAGAAGATCCGATCTTTCCTGGGTATGATTTTATATTATCAGCATTTCATTATTGACTGTTCTGCTAAGGCAAAACCTCTTTTTAGTCTTCTGTCAGATCGGTCACAGAAAAGAGCTCAGAGAATGTGTGGTCATATGAGGAATCTGCTCAGTGCCGTGAAACTTTCACCCGAGGATTGGACTAGTGAGTGTCGAACTGCTTTTGAATCTCTAAAGCAAGACTTGCTGCACAGTGTTACTCTAGCACACCCAGATTTCAGTCACAACTTTATTCTCTCTGTTGATGCTTCATTTGATGGGATAGGAGCTGTTTTATCAGGTGCCGCCTGGAGAGAAAATTGCACGTCCAGTTGCTTTCGCCAGCAAAACACTCTCCAAGTCTCAGATAAACTACCCAGCACATAGACTCGAATTTCTGGCTTTAAAGTGGGCTGTTTGTGACAAGTTTAGCCACTGGCTAAAAGGGAGACATTTCACTGCATGGTCTGATAATAATCCATTGACCTATATTCTTACCAAACCCAGATTGGATGCGTGTGAACAGCGATGGGTGGCGAAGCTCGCTGCATACGACTTTGACCTGAAGTATGTGCCAGGCACGAAAACGTTGTTGCAGATGCTTTGAGCAGAGAGCCTTTTGTCAAGTCTTGTGTCAGCCATCGTCTGTTGAAAGAACCATACGTTTCTCTCTTGGATGAGGTAAATGGTGTTGTCACTGGAACCGTGCAGGATGCCTTTCGTGTCACTAACAACTGTCAGAATATCAAGGCTACCAGTGACTGCGGAACTGAGAACGAGCTGCAGGATGACGTGAATGACTCATGTCCTGGATCCATTGATGCTGCTGAAGTTTCTGCTTCTCTGGGTGCTCACTGCAATGGTGGAGTTAGTCCATTGCCCGTGACAAGTCCGACGTCACTCCAGCTCCCTGATGAAGATCCATCTGTTGCAATCCCATTTTCCAGACTTGCAAATCTCCAAGAGCTGGACAACGTAGTTGGTAGAGTCATCAACTATGTTCTGAGACATAAACTTCCTTCAAGGAGTGAGAAAGCAAAGGAACCTAGCTCTGTGACAAACCTTTTGAAACACTGGAAAAAGCTGAAGATTCGTAATCATGTACTGTACAGAGTAAAGAAGGATCGACTGATGAACAAGAAACTCTTCCAGTATGTTGTACCAGATACCCTAAAGCATGATGTTCTCCGTGGTGTTCATGACGCAGCTGGACATCAGGGTGGTGCAAGAACTCTGTCCCTTGCAGCTGAAAGGTTCTTTTGGCCAGGGATGAGTAAAGACATCAAGCTTTATGTGAAGAACTGCCAGAGGTGTGTTGTTGGAAAAACTCCTGAGCCAAATGCTCGTGCGCCCCTTGAGCATATTCGCACCTTTGAACCTATGGAACTAGTATGCATAAATTTCTGGAGTGCTGAACAGACTTCAGGGAAGGTTGTTGATGACCTAGTAGTGACAGATCATTTTTCTAAAATGGCACACGCCTTCCCCTGTCACAACCAGTCGGCCAAGCACGTTGCCCATCGCCTTTGGAATGACCTCTTCTGCATCTATGGATTTCCAAAGAGAATACATTCGGACCAGGGTGCAAATTTTGAAAGTAAAATCATTAAGAACTTGCTTGAGATGGCTGGTGTTCAAAAATCGCACACCATACCACCCTATGGGTAACGGTCTAGCAGAACATTTCAATAGGACTTTGGGTAATATGATTAGAGCTCTCCCAGTGAAATCCAAGGCGAGGTGGCCACAGCTTCTAAGAACATTAACCTTCAGTTACAATTGTACTGTGCATGAAACCACTGGGTTCACCTCTTTTTATCTTATGTTTGGGCGTATCCCGAGGTTGCTGATCGATATCATGTTTCAGCATGTCCTTTGCGATGAGAAGGTGGTCAGCCACCATGAGTTTGTCACTGCACTGAGAAGAGATCTGAGCGCAGCTGGAGAAATTGCCCGGAAACACAGTCTCAAAGAGCAGAACCGTCATGCCGTTCTTTACAATCGGAAGGTCAGAGGTTCACCCTTAGCAGTGGGAGATAGAGTTTTGCTGGCTAACCGTGGAGAGAAAGGCAAGAGAAAAGTCGCGGACAAGTGGGACTCTGTTTTGTATGAGGTTCAATCAGTGAGACCAGAGATTAATGTGTACAGGATTAAGGATGTTCAGAGTGGCAAAGAAAAAGTGGTGCACAGAAATCTGTTGCTTCCAGTTAATTTCTTATCCTGGGATGATGGTGAAGAATCAGTTCGATCAGATTCTACTGATGCTACCCGTGGAAGCGCTCTTGACTCTGCTCTGATGAATGATTCTGATCCTGTTTCAAAGACATCAGAATGGTTATTGCAAATAGAGGGAACGCATGCCAGTGAAGATATGCAGGATGCCAGTTGTGGTGGAGTTTCAGACATTTCTGATGAGATGACTCCTGAGTGCCCTGGCAATGATCCATACAGTCCAGAACCTGAGCATGTTCCTCAACCTGCTGAGAGTACAGAGAGTTTACCTGCGACCAAACCAAATGAGTACCCCAGTTGTTTGCCAGAACCTGATAACAGACTTGCCCCTGTCATTTGCAAACAACCCACAAGCACACATAGAGGCCATATCACTACACGATTAGGGAGATCAGTTAAGCCCCTAACAGACTTATTTGTGCAATTGATAGTCAGAAAATTGTGGAAAGTGATTCATACAGTGATGCACAAGTTATTTTTCAAGGAACTAACTTTGTAGTAGAGTTGTTAAGGAACATTTTTGTTTAAAATGTCTGAGTCTAAATAATGATTCATATCTAAGAGTTAACTGTGTTTAGAGAATGACTTTGAAGTGAGTTTTTGACTTTGAGAAGAGTTTGTTGTTTGCATCAAAAGATATTTGAAGAGCAGAGATACATTTGTAATTACTAGAAGCGTGTAGACTGCACCTCCTATAGTCTGTGTTAAGTGCGGAACCTGGTACCATTCCATTCTTACACACTTCCTGGGGAAGAGATAGATTATTTGACTTGCTGTATTGTAAAGCTCTTTTACTTACACCTGTTTTTATTTTGTTTCCTATTTTTTTTATATATTTAGTTTGTTACATGCGCTGGTTCTAGCCCAATTTAGCAGAATTTAAGGGGGGTGTATGTAACGGAGTTTAAATAATGCTGTTAAATTCATGCATTAATTGGGAAAACTCGACATTGGCTGTTGCGTCACTCGCATTTGTATGCGTGATATTGCGGGCGGAGCTACCTTACCACCAAAAGAGTCTCATATCTCTCGCTGCTGGTAAGTCGCATCAATAAGCGCTGCTTCATAAAAACTGAGTTTAGATAGTTTTCAAGTGTAAAGGCTGGACTTTTATATTACACACAAGTTTACTTCATTTGACTGTCAGTTACTAGTTCTGTCAGTCGAGTCAAATGTGTTATTTGCGATTGATAAAATGGTGTGTGTGTGTTAACCTGCTTGTGAACTCCTATTCTCTGTTTATTTTCATAAGACATCTTAAGCAACGTGATGCACTGTACGCTAACCAGCTTTTGGTCATGTTTGTCTCAGTTCTGTCTGTCTCAGGCCCAGTAAAGTGAATTCTTGAGTGACCATCCACCTGCTCTCAGTGTGATTCCATCCACACAAACACACACAGTCACATATATTATATTCTGTTATTTGTAGTGTGTAACTCTTGTTTTCCTCCTATATTTTATGATGTTAGTCAAATGTGTCCATGTAACATTGTTGCTGGCAATGATAAAGATGATGATGATGGTGTAAAGAACCCAAGTGCAAATTAATTCCAACATGTATCCAAAAACCCTAACAACAAACATAAACATGAACTTGAACTTGACAGACTTGATAAACTCACAAAACTCAAAAAGTTACATTCAACAATCAATAACCCTAACCCAAAATGGAAAAAGTGAACTGCTGGGTTCATAGTCAGTCAGGTATTCTGTAATGTTGGCAGGCAAAGACAGTGAGACGAAGATGATGAAGATGATGATGATGATGATGTGAAGAACCCAAGTGCAGTGTAGTTACAAAGTACTATCCAACAAACGTGAGTCCAAAACATAACAAAAAAAAACATAAATGTGGACTTGACTTGACTAACTACGTTACAACAAACCTGACACCGAACAATGGCAAACATCAGGGCAAAATACACAGACATGGGTAACAAGTAAACAAGACAACAAATCACAAGACTGAACTAATAATAAGACAATAAAACATGAACCAATGACATATCAGAATTGATAACTCATGAACACAAACCAATGAGAACAAAACACATGGAACAAGAGAGGATCACATGAGGGAACAGATCACATGACATGGCAAAGAAACAGGACTAAACTTTCAAAATAAAAGACATGAACTCATAACATGAACAAAACACATAAACATATAGACAGGCATACGTGCCAGATGGGCTGGTTTGAGTATTTAATATCTACAGTAACTCAGATAACTGCTCTGTACAATTGTGCTGAAGAAGATCATCTCTGAATGCTGTTCTGATATGCGGGTTGGCGCTGTTATGGGGGCATGAGGGGGACCTGCACAATATTAGGCAGGTGCTTTTAATGTTGTGACTGATCGGTGTATGTTGTATAACACATCGTCTAAATATCCTCAATGTTGAACATATTTTACTCATAAATTCAATACTCACATTATAAAAACCTTTAGGCAAACCCAGAGGGAACCAATGGTGAATTAGCCTTCAAATCGATGTCACGGCTGAACAGAGGTAAGCATTTCATATGTGCTGAAGATGTCCTATACTATTAGTTTTAATACAAAGCATTGCCAATCATACACTGAATATTCTCCTTTTGAGGCATGTATGGACCACCCAATGCATTACCCTGTGATGCCCATGAGATGTTCTAGCCCTGAATACTCAGAAAGACACATACGGTTTTAATATGAAGAACCTTATTCAGATCATCATTGCTTGACCTTGGTCCTGGAGATGCCCAACACTGCACATATTGATCTCTCCTTTATTTGACACCCAATGGAGCCTTGTGGAACAAGTTGATGAGTTGAATCAGGTGTGTTAGATTCAAGAGACATGCTAAACGTACAGTGTTGGGGTTCTTGAGGTCCAGGTTATTTGTCATAGTTTCATGAAGATTGTCATAGCAGGAAATAAACACACCCATTCGCTCAGGGTTGGACAATACAATACATATATGTGTTGGGAAGAGCAGAACATCAGAGAGAGAGAGAGCGAGAGAGAGAAGAATATATTCAGACTCACAGAAAACTCATTTGAAATGGACCAAACTGTTTATTTCACACTTCTGCTCACAGGTAAGCACATGCTTTACATATATGTATTACTGTGATAATGAACAATCATTCAAGTGCAATGTTCCTCTTCACAGCTGTCTTCAGTTTATCTGCATGTGTTTCACGGCAGTATTACTTTGTGAATCAGAAAGTGAGCTGTACTGAAGCTCAGAGATACTGCAGAGAGAATTACACAGATCTGGCCACACTCGACAACAAGAACGACATTGAAGAGCTGATGAAGAGTGTGGAAAGTAATCAGGTCCTGGACGTCTGGATCGGGCTGATGAAGACCGTCAATAATAAATGGAAGTGGTCTCTGGGTGACCCTGCGTTCTACATACAACATGATTCACAGTATCGAAACTGGGGACTGAATCAACCGAATGGCAGCTCAAATGAAGAATGTGTTTACATGAATGGGGATGGAAAATGGCACGATGATAACTGTAAAAATAAGTCATCTTTCATTTGCTACAATGGTGAGTGCAGTTGTGTTTAAACAGCAAATGCAAATATGTGGTACAACTACATTTACATTTATGCATTTGGCTGATGCTTTCACTGGTCATGGTTAGTTCATGTAAACTAATGTTAAGAAATGGAACCTTATTGTAAAGTGTTTTATTAAAGACATTGTGAAGTGAATTTAATGTAATCATTTTTCATTTTCTCTAACATTCGAAATCAATTAAAGTACATCCTTCTTTTCAAATACAGACAGCAGTAAAGGATACGTCCCTGTCCTCCAGACAATGGTTTGGAGCGATGCTCAGAGATACTGCCGAGCGAATCACAACGATCTGGTCAGTGTGAGGAACCAGACTGAGAATCAACAGATCCAGCACATCATGAATAATAGCAGGATCAATATAGTCTGGATCGGTCTGTTCAGAGATTGTTTGGAATGGTCAGATCAGAGCAACTCCTCGTTCAGAAACTGGAACCCTACTGAACCCAATAATTATCAAGGGACTGAAAATTGCACAGTGCTTATGGTCAATGCGAACCGGGGATGGGCAGACTGGCCTTGTGATTCCAAACATCCCTTTGTCTGTCATGAAGGTGATTCATTAGACAATTGGTAAAATAAGGACTTCTTTCATCATCAAATAAAATCCATCCACTTACAGCTGTGTTTCATGTGTCCTGTTTTCATTTCACTCAGATAAACTAGTTTTAATCCAGATGAATGTGACCTGGAATGAAGCTCTGAGATACTGCCGAGAGAATCATGTGGACCTTGTGTCGGTTCACACAGAGCAGATTCAGTGTCGCATCATGAATGTGGTTAAAAAGGCCTCGACCGCTGCCGTGTGGATGGGTCTACATCACTACTGCGCCATGAACATGTGGATCTGGGTGCGGGGGGAGGTCGTGTGTTATCAGAACTGGGCTGCTGGTAACGGGACAGGATTGGAAGACTGCAGGAATGAAAGAAGAGTTGGAGCAGTTCAGTCCAAAGGAGATCAGCGCTGGATCAGCCTTCCTCAAACTCACAAACTCAACTTCATCTGCACCAACTCTCAAAGTAAGAATGAGTGAGCATCTACACTAATATTATCACAAAGTCAATGTCTTCTAAATATGTGTTGTCATTTTTCAGATTTCTGAGTCAAGCTGTCCATCTTCTCTTCAGCTAGAAATGTACTTTGGTATGTCTGTTTTGAAATATAATGGATAATGTCTTATTCACATTTGCTGATCATCTCATCTCAAGACATACATGCCATAAATGGATGTTGCACTTGCACATGTGCTGAGAATATGTATAAGTGCAGATGAATCATAGTTTGTGCATTCATTTCAGCAAAACTTTATGGCTTCTGTTTGGTGTGCTCAAAGTTTAATGTATGTATTAATTTTGAATATCTAAAATGCATTGTGTGCTATACTGTATGTTAAAAATAAACATTATAAACCAAACTGCTCCAGTACAAATGTGTATTATATAAGCATGCACACTACCATGCAAACGTTTGGAATCACAATGATATTTGAATGAAAATTATAATAGCAGCAGATCCTTCACCTCACTGCTTCTATATCAATACCAGACATTTACCTCAAGATCATTTATGTAATAGGATTAAACTTTCATAGACCCACAGCACTTCTAGAGGTGGAATATCTTTCCTTGGAAAATGACATCCTAGCCACCCTGAACATCCATTACCCTTCACTTTCATCACGTTTGTTAGAGATGTTGACTCCTCCTTCCATGCCTTCCACGACCCCTGTCTCCGCACCTTCCACAGCACCTATCTCCAAGGTAACTCCTCCACATGGTTAATGAGCCATAGCCAGTACCTGTAGCCTCGACCGTCCCAGAGCCAGTACCTGTAACCTTGACCGTCCCACAGCCAGTACCTGTAACCTCGACTGTCCCAGAGCCAGTACCTGTAATATCTATAATGTTTATGAGTCATCATTGTGTAGTTTTGTTAAATACAATTGTATAAGAATAAGTAAATAATAATTGTATTTTGAAAATCGCTGCTGAATGCAATTTGTATGCGTAATTCAAATCTTACAGGCCGCAAATATCTAAAAAAAAATCCAAAGGATGCATAGAGTATGAAGAGCAAATAAGACAAATAAAAACTTGAACTGAGCCAAAGTTCAGGATTATTGGCATTATTAAAAAAATATGCTAAATCAGCACAGCAAAGACACGCTGTTGCTCCCAGACATGAGACAAACTTCTATTGTGTCTTTGTGCTCTAAACCACAAGCAATGTATTAATAAAAGAGTCACAGTGGCTACCATTTCTCTGGAAGTGACTGTTCTTTTGAACAGATGGGATGATAACGCAGCTTTATTTGCATCTAAATTAAATTTGCTAAATGATGTTAGTCATGTTCTGGTCAATAAAGCTCTAGTTTAGGACCTGTGTGGGATGCGGACAGTTATTCCATCAACGCCCCAGCGGCTTTCACTGTTGTGTCTTTTTAGGCTTTTTTTGTTGCTACTTGTTTTTTGGGGAGTGTGGCTCAGACCTCTGGATTCAGAAACTATGCCTGAGGCAAATGGGATGTTTATCTTATCAAATGATCTGGAAGTTATTTGTTTAAGCCTTTCTATTAATGACATCACTGACCAACAAATGTGTCTTTGTTTGCAGTTTCACAGCAGCTCTTGATTTCATGTTAGTCACAGTCCAACACTGAGGAAACAATAATATATATTTTCTTGTTTTAAATCTGTCTGCATGTGTTTAATATCCCCCTGTCATCATGACCATGTAGAAATAGTTGTCAAAGAAGAGTTTGAGAATGGCAATTTACATGTATTCCTTTAAAAGACAATTTTATCCAAAGTGACCTAGAAACAATTCATCTTGAGAAGACAGAAATGCCTTACAGGTAAAAGAACCAATCAGCTTTAGATACAGACATGTCAGTCAACTCAAGAACACGCATGTGCATTAGCAGGACCGGCCTGAAAATTTTTCTTTGATCGTAATCTTGATGAACTGTTTTGGAGATTTCCATCTTTTTCCATTCAAGTAGATCGGAGCTGCACTTGTATGCCACTTGTTTACTTAGAAAAAAGCAGGCAGGGAGCATTCCAATGATGACCAAAGAGTCACCTAATGTGTGGTTAAGACCATATACCTTATACTTGTTTATTTTAGAGTAAACTAAATCCCCATCTTCATTTAATCACAAAGAACTTTTCCCACTGCCAATTTTTCCACAAATACTCAATTCTAAGACGAGCAAGAGAAAGCCACTTCAGCCACCCCCCGCACCTCCTTCCTACGTGATTGGGGCTGACGCCACTGGCGATGAAGGCAATTTAGGAAGAGCAGCGAGCTCGGTTTTGCTGGGTAAATTCCCCACGAACCACCCGCCCCCCAGCACACTTGTTTGCTTCCGTCCGGGTCTGATTCAAGACCGGCTCACCCCATGGCCAATCTGATGTCTTCCTTAGACCCAGCGAGCTGGATGATGATTTTGCTGCTGCATCGGAGAGCGTCACAGCGGCGTCTGATACTGATGACTTGACTGGGCTGCCACCTTTGGGTCTGCTCATCCAGTCGGAGCCTGACACACAAATGTCCACTATGCTTGCCCGGGCTACCAATTGTCTTGCCATGAGGGGTGAGGGGGGATGGGGGTTTCCCGTCCAGCCCCGCACTCACCCCTCACGGGTAGACGATTGGTTCCTTGGGTCAGGGCGCTGCTCACCGCCATGCCCCCCCGGTTGACGAAGCCGTAGAGGGCACCTTTTTACTGCCTGAATCCGGCATCCTCGCTCCTCTGCTCTCACTACCCTCGACGGCATAGCGGCCTCTCACGCTGTCTCCATCCTGCATGCCATGGCCCTCCTGCAAGTCCACCAGGCAAAGGCACTTAAAGATCTGCACTTAGGTAGTTCTGATCCTGATGTGCTGCAGGAACTTTGCTCGACAATTGTCCACGCCCCCGGGCCACGAAGGTCACAGCTCCGGCACTCGGTCCAGGAACGACATCTTTGGCTGAACCTGTTCGAGATGCGGGACCCCAACAAAGCCTGCTTTCTCAACGCCCCAGTCTCCCAGTTCGGCTTATTCAGCGACACCGTTGAAGACTTTTCCCAGCAGTCTTCAGCATTAAGGAAGCAGGCGGAGGTGATGATCTCCCACATCATGTCTCGCCGCCATTCCAGCATGAGCCGTGCTCCGTCTGCTTGCCGAGGGCGTTCCCCTGCAGCTGTATGGCCAGTATCCTCCCAGTCTAAACAGCTCTCAGCCCCAACATAGAGCTCCCCGCAGGAAGCTGACACCCCCATCTCATCAACCACTACCGGGACCCAGAAGGCTCACAAGTGTTCCAAAGACAATTAAACCAAGGAGCGAGATGGTCGCTTGTTACGACCCTCCTATGACTTGTACCCGTCTAGGGCTTTTAGGAGGGGAACACATATAACCATCTCAGACATGTCACACTATAACACTGAATGAGGTGAGAAAACACAAGACCACTGAATAAAGTGAATAAGTTTTAATGAATATATAATGAATAAAGATATACCATAACAGAACCAACCATAAAGGAAAAAGGGGATTATGAATTGTGCCAAATAAATGAAAGTAAAATAAACATAAAGGTTATCTAACACATTAAACAGCTAATACTATAACACAAAGAAAACCCAAAAGAAAAGTCTTCAACGTCCAAGACGTCATAACTAAAACTACACTAACTAAAAAACCATAAATACAGCGGGTGGCACAATTCCCTAACTAGTGTTTTTATACAGACAGGTTTCACTACATGTGTACAATGTATGTCACGTGACAAACTTACTTATCCCCTTCTTTGTAGACCGCCACGTTCACAAAGGAGAAGGTTTTGGACGCAGCCAAAACAAGGAACAATGAACATACATGTGAACCACGATAAAACACATAACAGTTTCTCCATAACAAATGTCTCAAGCTAAACCTCTCAATCTCCAGCCTCTCTTAAGATAAAGGTTCTCTAAAACTCTAAACGGCTTTTAATCGCAAAGCAAATCTATGGCATAGTTCGTATAGCCAATGTTCTCTCAATACAAGTTTCTCTCCCAGCTTGCAGCAGCATGGTCTTTAAGTATCCACTTCACCAGGTGTCACTCATCACGCTAATGCAGATCCCGCCTTCCAAGGCAGGGCCACTCATCGTCTTAACTGGCAAGCATGATAGCCAATCTGCAACAACCTAAGAAACTGAAAGTGAGAGAAACAGATAGAGTGGAAAAACATACAACTATAAACGTTCTTACGGACGTAACACCGCTACAGAGTTGGTATCTGAACCACTCCATCCCCCAGTGGAGGGCCAGGAGGGAAATCTCTTGTCGCATCTTTGCTCTCCGACATAATATTAAATGCTTCCCTGCTGCGAAGCCCCACCAGGTACATCATACATGATCATCCATTTAGTGCCCCCCGCTTGGAGCTTTGACGCATCGCTTATGCTTCCAACCTGTTGCACTGGTTGGCCGGGACCATCCGACTCGGCTACGCGATTTAGTTGCAAAAGGATGCAAAAGAGCCGTCCCTCCAGCCAAAATGAAGCCAGGGTTCTACGGCCCTCACTTCATCGTACCTAAAACAGGCGGTGCGTTGCAGCCAATCTTGGACCTGCGATTTCTGAACCGGGCTTCACACAGACTCCCATCCAAAGGTGCTCACGCGGAAACTTATTCTAAACTTATTTCCCTGCTAAGGGAAGTGGGCATCCACATACTCAATTTCCTCGACAACTGGCTGATTCTAGTTCACTCTCGAGTGTTTCTGTGCGCCCACAGGGACCAGGTGCTTAGGCACCTCAGCCATCTAGGGCTTCAGGTCAACTGGGGAAAGAGCAAGCTCTCTTTTCTCAGCATGGAGTTAGACTTAGTCTTAACAACAGCACGCCTCACAAGTGAGCGCATACAGCCAGTGCTGAACTGCCTAAGTTAGCTCAGACAAGGCACAGCGGCATATGATATCCTCAGCAGCGGCCACACCGCTCGGGTTGATGCATATGAGACCGCTTCAGCACTGGCTTCAGACTCGAGTCACTGAGATGGGCATGGCGCCGCAGCACATACCGTGTGTTCATCACCTCTTTCTGCTGCCAGACATTCAACCCTTAGACAGACCTCTGTTTTCTGCATACATTTACATTTACATTTATGCATTTGGCAGACGCTTTTATTCAAAGCGACTTACAGTACACTTATTACAGGGACAATCCCCCCGGAGCAACCTGGAGTTAAGTGTCTTGCTCAAGGACACAATGGTGGTGACTGTGGGGATTGAACCAACGACCTTCTGATTAACAGTTGTGTGCTTTAGTCCACTAAGCCACCACCACTCTGGAAGAGGCATACAGGAAGAGGTTTTTGGGGTAGACCTGACCTACTAAAGAGAGATGGACTCCATCCCTCCAGGGAATGTGCCGCTCTCCTCTCTAGTAATTTGGCTCATAGTTTTAATAATGATAGTATTTGACTAACTGGGACCCAGGTCAGGAAGCAGACAAACTGGTTAATCCGAACGCCTGCTAGCTGCCTTAAGATGTCACACAGGTCACATAAACTACAACACATAGAGACTGTATCACCTAGATATCTCAGAGACTGTGTCTGTTCCCCGAACTACCAAACACAAAACTCTTACTAAATCATTTAGAAAAAAATGTGATTAAGATCAAACTCGTACAAAACAAAAAAATTAAGATAAACATCATATGAAGGTAGGCTAATAAACATTAGGTCTCTTTCTACCAAAGCACTAATTGTAAATTAAATTATTATAGATCATAGATTGGATGCACTCTGTTTGATTAAAACCTGCTTAAACCGGATGAATATATTAGTTTAAATGAATCTACTCCCCAGGTTATTGTTATAAACATGAGCCTCGTCTGAAGGGTCGAGGAGGAGGTTTTGCTACAATTTACAGTGACGTTTTTGGTGTTACTAAGAGGACAGGATATAAATGTAAGTCTTTTGAACTAATAATGCTTAATGCGACACCGTCAAATCTAAATAAGTAAACAATGCCATCTTTTACCCTTGCTACAGTGTATAGATCACCCGGGCTCTGATTTCCTTGGTGAATTTGCTAATCTATCAGATCTTGTAGTTACTGTAGATAGAGACTTAATTGTTGGTGACTTCAACATTCATTGCATTTATTGATATTCTCAACTCTCTTGGAGTCAGACAAAATGTAACAGGACCAACTCATCGCCATAATCATACGCTAGATTTAATTCTTTCATATGGAGTTGATGTTGATAATATAGAAATTCTGCAGCAGAGCGATGACATCTCGGATCATTACCTCACCTCTTGCATGCTGCGATCAGCTAATGTTACTCAATCTACACCACGCTATCGTTCAGGTAGAACTATTCTTTCGACCACTAAAGATAGCTTCACTAATACTCTTCCAGATCTATCTCATATACTCAATAAACCCCAAAGCCCAGAAGAACTTGATGAAATAACAAAAAATATAAATGCAGTCTTCTCTAGCACCCTTGATATTGTCGCCCCACTTCGATTAAAGAAATAAGCCGTACACCATGGTACAATGATCACACTCATGCTCTCAAGAGAGCAGCTCGGAAAATGGAGCGCATGTGGAAAAATACACAATTAGAAGTATTTCGAGGTGCATGGAAGGATAGTGTCTGTAGCTACAAACACGCACTCAAAGCTGCCAGGTCAGCATATTTTAGTAAACTCATAGAAAATAACCACAACAATCCTAGATTTTTATTCAGTACTGTGGCTAAATTGGTTAGGAATAAAGCCTCAACCGAACCAGATATTACGTCGCAGCACAAGAGTAATGACTTCATGAAATTCTTTACAGATAAAATTGGAATTATGCAATCATCTGTCATCACACCTCAGAAAACAGTTTCTAATAATTTTCCTCATGTGCAACTCCAATCCTTCGCTGTCATAGGTCATGAAGAGCGAACAAAACTTTTCGAAACATCAAAAGCCACAACATGTTTGTTAGATCCTATACCAACTAAGCTCTTAAAAGAGGTATCTCCTGTAATCTCAGAACCTCTTCTTAATATCATTAACTCCTCGCTATGCTTAGGACATGTCCCAAGAAACTTTAAAATGGCAGTTATCAAACCGCTTATTAAGAAGCCACAACGTGATCCTGGAGAACTTGCTAATTATAGACCGATTTCAAATCTCCCGTTTATGTAAAAAATACTAAAAAATTTAGTATCCTCCCAAATATGTTCATTTCTACAGAGAAATAGTATATATATGAAGAATTTCAGTCAGGATTTAGGCCTCATCACAGTACAGAGACTGCACTTATCAGAGTTACAAATGACTCTTATCATCTGATCGCGGCTGCATTTCTCTTCTAGTGCTTTTAGATCTTAGTGCTGCATTCGACACGATAGATCATGACATTCTCTTTAATAGGCTGGAGAATTATGTTGGCATTTGTGGAGTTGCATTAGCATGGTTTAGGTCATATTTAGCAGACCGCTACCATTTTGTCAAACCAAACAAAAGTAAAATATGGAGTTCCACAGGGATCAGATTTAGGGCCTCTGCTTTTCTCCATGTATATGCTTCCCCTGGGAGATATTATCAGGAATCGTGGAATAAGTTTACACTGCTATGCCAACGATACACAACTTCATATTTCTTCAAAACCTGATGAGATTTCACAATTATCAAAATTAGCAGAGTGTATCAATGAAATAAAATATTGGATGGCCAGAAATTTCCTTCTACTCAATTCTGACAAAACAGAGGTACTAATTATTGGACCAAAAAACTCCAATATAATTTGACTCTAGATGGATGTACTGTTACATCGTTATTTTGTTACCTGTTAAATTCCGTATTAATTAAAAAATTCTGTTAACTATGTACAAAGCTTTGAATGGTCTAGCTCCGCAGTACTTAAGTGATCTTCTACCACGCTATATTCCATCACGTTCATTACGATCGCAAAATTCTGGCCTGTTAATAGTTCCTAGAATATCAAAATCCACTAAAGGAGGAAGATCCTTTTCATATTTGACTCCTAAACTATGGAATAGTCTCCCAAACACTGTTCGAGATGCAGACACACTCTCTCAGTTTAAGTCTAGACTAAAGACTCTATTTAGCCAGGCATACACCTAATTTATCCTTCAATTAGGCTGCTTTAGTTTAGTCTGCCGGAACCAGAAACCAGAAACATTGATCATGATTTATAACTCTGCAATAAATTGAATGGCATCTATGCTTATATTATTTCATTTGTTTCCCTGTCTCAACCTCGGGACTCCTATCCTGAGGTCACCAGAACCGGCTGGATCCAGCTCCACTCCTGCTTCATGTTGGACTCCACTGCTACATGTCTCTGAATGATGATGACTAAATGCAGCCGGTGCCAAACATCACTTCAGTCTATTATGATGGACTTCAGACGATGAACTGATGCCAACTCCAACCATAAGACATGGGATAATTCATATGCCATTGCCTGAACCTTGGATTTAGGATGGACCACCGAACCTAAATTACCAGCCAGGTTGAACTGCGTTTCACATCCCTGATCTCAGCCTGCATCACCTCGGTCTATTGATGGGCTACGATCTTGTAATGGAATATATAGACTAACAATTGCCAACAAAAGCCTTCATCAGTCAATTAACAAGGACAATTGGATCTATGTGAACTTCTGCAGTTAATCCAGGATGGACTTCAAAGACATTAGTCATTAATCTTACAGTTCAAACACAACTGATGTTTAAACACTGACCCTTAACCCTTAGTTTAATAATTTTAAAGCATGACTTTGACTATACATACGTAATATTTACATTACATTCATGATGTTAGTCAGAGGGGAACTGGCCCCCACAGTGAGTCTGGTTTAGGGTTAGGGTGGGGTTAGTCAGAGGGGAACTGGCCCCCACAGTGAGTCTGGTTTAGGGTTAGGGTGGGGTTAGTCGGAGGGGAACTGGCGCCCACAGTGATTCTGGTTTAGGGTTAGGGTGGGGTTAGTCAGAGGGGAACTGGCCCCCACAGTGAGTCTGGTTTAGGGTTAGGGTGGGGTTAGTCAGAGGGGAACTGGCTCCCACAGTGAGTCTGGTTTAGGGTTAGGGTGGGGTTAGTCAGAGGGGAACTGGCCCCCACAGTGTGTCTGGTTTAGGGTTAGGGTGGGGTTAGTCAGAGGGGAACTGGCCCCCACAGTGAGTCTGGTTTAGGGTTAGGGTGGGGTTAGTCAGAGGGAACTGGCCCCCACAGTGAGTCTGGTTTAGGGTTAGGGTGGGGTTAGTCAGAGGGGAACTCGCCCCCACAGTGAGTCTGGTTTAGGGTTAGGGTGGGGTTAGTCAGAGGGGAACTGGCCCCCACAGTGAGACTGGTTTAGGGTTAGGGTGGGGTTAGTCAGAGGGGAACTGGCCCCCACAGTGAGTCTGGTTTAGGGTTAGGGTGTGGTTAGTCAGAGGGGAACTGGCCCCCACAGTGAGTCTGGTTTCTCCCAAGGTTATTTTTCTCCATTAAGCTACATCTTATGGAGTTTTGTGTTCCTTGCCACAGTCGCCTTCAGCTGCTCACTTGGGTTATTAATACAATTATTATTTAATTACTGATTTGAAACACGATTAAGAATTGTATTTTATCTACTTACACAATGATGATTCATCGACATTATAGACATTACACTTTTATCTTCTGTAAAGCTGCTTTGAAACAATGTGTGTTGTGAAAGGCCCTATACAAATAAAATTGACTTGACTTAACAGTTTTGTGCTTTAGCCCTCTACACCACCACCAAATGTGGCCTGAAAGCCCATGTGACGTATTCGCCACATTTAACCTCCCCCCAGCTTGGTCAGGGTATGGTGTCCAAAGGGTCTTTTCCCCCTGAAAGAGTAGGAGTAGGAAAAGAATGCATTCCCCAATGCATGTTATAGCGTTAAATGGCCCCAGCCGCTTTAACACTATGCGAGAAACATATAGAGAGAAAAGGCGCGGCCTGCTCCCATGCTTGGCACATCGCCCATAATGTGCTTGGCACATTGCTTGGCAAACCCCCCCCCCCCACCCCCCCGGGGATACCAGGAACCTAAATAGTCTATGACGTTATTTAGGTTTTAGGAACCTAAATAGTCTATGACGTTATTATGGGCCGTTGGGGAAGGGTACATGCAGTCTGATGCAGCCTGCTGCTTTGGCACGCATCTGCCTGTCCGCACCTGCCTCAGCAGTTCACGTACACGGTTCAGTGCATGGTGTGATTGAATAGGGACCCCTAGTGTCGCTTAATTCGAGATTACTATTGTAACCCCCATTCCCTGATGGAGGGAACAAAACGTTGTGTCCCCCTGGCCATGAAGCTGTACCGAGCCACTGTAATGGCCTGACTCATTCTCGGCTCCTCAGTGCAAAACCTGAATGGACAGATGCATGATTCCCTCCTTTTATACCCGTATGTCCGGGGGAGGGACATGCAAATTCTCTCTGCCAATTTCTCATTGGCCTTTTCTCAAGTTCAGAGGTAACCGAAGCCTTCAAGAAAGACCCCTAGCGTCGCTTCATTCGACACAATGTCTCATTCCCTCCATCAGGGAACACGGGTTACAATAGTAATTTAGACGTTAACTTGCTTTGACCCTCTTTTTTGGATATAATTTTTCTGGAAAGTCATATAGACACTTTGGCCACTCCAAAGATAAAATTCATTAGAACATGTTTTACTTTTTCTTAACAGAATACTTTGTTCCAAAAATAAATGAATGAAAAGAAAAACATTCTCCCCAAACCAAGCAGCACAGTTCAAATAAGTTAAACAACGCCCCCAACCTAAAACAACCACTAAACAAATGCACAAAAGTTTAATTCTGTGCACAAAATTGACACCCGATCCCCTGACTAAGTTCCAAATGTGCCACATGTCTATTTGTGGCTATAGCCCCATGATCTGTTCTTCATTGAAGACCTGATGTCTGTTTTTCAATGGGCATCTTCTACAAAGACCTCCAACAGTTTTCGGAGACTGATCTGGGCCACAAAGATCAATCCTGATACTTTCATTCCTTCTAAAGAACCCATCTGTGACACTTTGACACACAATATATATGCCTCTTTCTTTCCCAGCTCCTCAAAAGTATTCAGCTGTACATTAAAAACGAATGAAAACTATCTTCCAATTTATTCCATTACCCAACTCCTGGGGAAATATCAAGAGATGGGAAGGTATAACCCAAATCATCCTCCCACTGATTAACCATGCCACAATTTTCTCTCTTAGGGATTGTGGTAATGATACACAGACCTCCTCTAAAATCGTATTCATCAACCTTTTAGATCTTATGTATGCTGATTGCCCTATTTCATTTAAAGATGAATGCATAGCTCTTAGAAGATGGCCCAGTGTTGTACATCCAGTCTCCCTACACACTGTAAAAGCAACTTTGAGGTTCTTGCCATCTCCGCCCATAAGCATATACAAACCTGCCAACATACAACCCCCTGCTCCCCTCTTTTTCTGTCCTTTCTGAGGCTGAGGTCTCTAAAAATCACCTCTCCGTCACCTTACTACCTGTCCCCTTGATCCTATTGTTACGTCAAGAAGCGTATCACTGTTTTGTGTTCTCTCACGCTTGTTCTCTTTCTCACATTCGCAGTTGGACGTGATGTACAGCGTGTGCGTCGAGTGGTCTTGCCGGGTTGTGCATGGATTGAAATACACCGGACCAGAGCTGCCATAGCAGAGAGAGTGTGGGGATATGTGGCTGATGAGAAGTAGAGAACTTTGTTAAGAGTGGTGGTGTACTGTGTTATTGAGTGTGAATATCATTGTTGTTATCTTTCATTTTCTTATCCTGTATACCTTTTGCCCAGCTTGTATTTGTTATTTATCTGGATTTTGTTTAAACCTTGTATATGTGGCTAGTGGACGCCCATAATTGTAAATAGTGTGTAAACGTCCGTTTCTTCACCACGGAAGCATTGGGGCTTGATGCCATTTATTTTCTGTTTACATGTTTTTCTCCTGTTTATTGATTTAGTAAGGTAGAAAGGTACATTTTTTGTTTGTTTAATTTTATTTTGAGAGGCAAGTTGGTTATTTTGGATACACTCCTGTTTTGGCCTTGCCCAACCCTGAAATCCGATTTGCTTCCTTGTGTTGTGGTGTTCTCTAAATAAAAATAATGAAAGAAAGTAATGGAAAACTTAACTTGAGTTGAGAAATCTTTATGTTACGCCTCAACCCTAGAGCGGGGTTGTAACACTGTTTCCTCCCATCTCCTCCAGGCCATTTCTCCTTCAACCCTACCTGTGCTCACACACACATTATGAACTCTTCTCTCCTCACTGGTACATTTAAGCAGGCTTGATGAAGTGCACTGCTTAAGAAACCCACACTAAACCCTGTTACAGATGGGTCTCTCTCCTCCCATTCATAGTGAAAACAATTGAACGTGTTGTGTTCAATCAGGTCTCCTCTTTTCTCTCCCAGAACAACCTGCAAGAAAGCAACCAGTCTGGATTCAAAAGCAGACACTCAACTGAGACTGCCTTGATGGCTGTCACCGAAGCTCAGAGGCTGGCAAGAGTAACATCCATCTGTTCTCATTCTGCTGAATGTGTCTATACCACCTGATCCAGACCCTCCTATCCACCATCTCGACAATGGGCATCACAGGAACCGCTCTCTGCTGGATTGAGTCTTACCTCACACGTTGGTCTTTTAGTGTGTCTTGGAGGGGGAGCGGTGTCAGACAGTCACACCAAATAGCTACCGGGGTACTTCAGGGTTCAGTGCTTGGGCCACTCCTCTGCTCCATATACATCACTGGGATCTGTGATTATGGCTTATCATTGCTATGCTGATGACACACAACTCTACCTCTCATTTCAGCCTGGCGATACTCCTGCAGCTATAAAACATAACTTCAGCATTCAGCTACGCTCGTCAATGATTACACAGTCCAGGGTAGCCAGAAATCTTGGGGTAGTGTTAGATGATCAGTTGAACTTTGATCATGCAGATTTGCACTGTTCAACATTAGTCCTTTCCTATCTGAGCATGCTACACAACTTCTTGTCCAAGTTCTTGTCAGATCTAGACTGGACTACTGCAATGCTCTTCTAGCAGGAATTCCTTCATGTACAGCCAGATTGCGGTGGTCCGTTTGGTTTTCAACTAGCCCAAGAGAGCGCATGTCACACCTGTCTTCATCAGACTGCATTTGTTTTATCACTGATGCTTGTACACAAAACAACCCATCATCATCTCACTAGTTCAAGTCTATGTGCCCTCCAGAAGCCTACAGTCAGCGGGTGAGTGGTGCCTCGTGGGGCCATCTCACAAAGGCACAAAATCACATTCCCAGCTGGTGTAGCTCAACTGGTAGAGCATGGTGCTAGAAACGCTAAGATCATGGGTTCGATTCCCAGGGAACACATGAAAAAAAAAAAATCAATATAAATCTATACCTTGAATGCGCTGTAAGTTGCTTTGGATAAAAGCATCAGTAAATCTAAAGATGTATCTCTTTTGCTTGCACGCAGTCCTACCAATACAATCAATGTCTTTCTTCTTCTAAAAAAAAAAAAAAAACAGGCCTGTGTGGTTAGGCCTTTAGAAGACAGCTGCCTATGTAGTAAGGAAGCGCACTAGGTTTTGGGACACATTGACTTTAATGATGTTACACTGTTCATCCACTAGAGGGAGACACTCTCCTGCTCATTTCTGTTCATTGCCACTTCACACCTCCATCTCTTTCTCATTCACACTCTCCCTCTCATTGAATACTAATGCTGACCCCCAAGCAGGATAGAGAGAGGGAGCGTTAGAACTGACTAGTGCTCTCACTCTCTCTCTCTCTCTCTCTCTCTCATACAGGCAGCAGTGTGTGTGTGTGTGTGTGTGTTTTGCGCAGCGGTACAGATGCAGCGTGTGTGTTTCGACAGTGGCGTGTGTGTGTGTTGTGAGCAGGTGTTTGTGTGAGGCATCAGAGGGAGGAACACACACCCTCCAAAAGAGCAGCAAAGACGGAGGCGGCCGCAGTTTTCGCTTTTTTCTTTCGTTTTTTGTTCTTTTTCTTCCTCATCGTGATCGTGGGAGGTGCTCTCTCTTCTCATTTGCTGGCTCTGTCCATCATCTGCCTGCTCGTCTACTTCTCCGTCTATCTCATCTATAATTTCTGCTATTGATGAGCAGCGGAGGAGTGTGTGTTTCTGCTCTCCCTCCATCATCCTGATGCTGGTGTGTTGTGATTGTAGGTAGGTTGATCTGTGTTCACTGTTGTGTGTTTGTGTGTGTGTTCTGTTGGAAAACCACACACACATGAACACACACATGCAGTATGTGATGTAGAGAGGGACGTGTGTCTTACCTCAATCAGTGTGTGTGTGTGTGTGTGTGTCTATATTGTGCCATTACAACCTCATATAGATCCTCATACACTCATCCTCCACCTGTCTCTCTCTCTAGGCTCCTGCTCCATCACCTGTGTGTGTGTGTGTGTTTGCACACATCACTCTCATACACACCTCAGCTGTGAATCCATAATCCTATACATCCCATATCCATATTGTGTCTATAAGTTTCAATAGTGTTTCCCCCCACATGTCTGTCTCTTTATGTGTGTTGTGTCATTACTGCTGATGCATTTCATTCATTTACCTGCGGCTCTTTCTGATATTACACCGTTATTCCTGCATCACCGCTCATAATCAGTGTTTGCTGGTGATCTCACTGGATGACACGTTTGGATCCAGCTTGTGTTTCTTCTTTTTCCCCCGAGGAAACTCAGTTTCTTCATGACACTGAACTGCAACGCTTCTCCAGATGAGCAAACACACGCCACTCTTTCTGCTCTTTTACAATCGGACTAAATGTGAGGTGAGAGCGTGTGTGCATTCAATGTGAACGGGACGCTGGACTTTAACACGGATGTCTACGACACATTGCCTCTGTTCGGTGAGTATGTGTGTGTGTTCTCATATTTATTGTTCTCTGTCCACACTGCTTCTCATTCAGGGCAAATCTTACAGCTATCTGTACAGTGAGATTTATTCAAGAATACAACATGTTTTCTACAGAGCCCCTTAAAGCAACAGTTCACCCAAAAATGAAAGTTCTGTCATCATTTACTCACTCTCATGTCATCCCAGATGTGTGTGACTTTCTTCTGCAGAATATTTCAGCTCTGTAGGTTCATACAATGCAAGTGAATGGTGACCAGAATTGTGAAGCTCCATAAAGCACATAAGTGCAGCATAAAAGTAATCCATGAGACTCCAGTGGTGTAATCCATGTTTTCAGAAGTGATATGATAGCTGTGGGTGAGAAACTGATCAATATTTAAGTCCTTTTTTCTTTAAATCTCCACCTTTGAACAGCCCTAACCAGTAGGTGGCGATATGCATGAAGAATTTAAACTGCCGAAAAAACAGAATAAGAATGTAAAAGTGAAAATGAAAAATGTTGCTCTCTTGTCGTTCCAACCCCATATGACTCTTCTGAATAATGGCACAAATGAAGGTCTTTTCTTCTTATGAAGTAATCATGAGAATCATGTGAATCATGAGAATCATGTGAATCATGAGAATCATGAGAATCATGTGAATCATGTGAATCATGAATCATGAGAATCATGTGAATCATGAGAATCATGAGAATCATGTGAATCATGAGAATCATGAGAATCATGTGAATCATGAGAATCATGTGAATCATGTGAATCATGAGAATCATGAGAATCATGAGAATCATGTGAATCATGAGAATCATGTGAATCATGTGAATCATGTGAATCATGTGAATCATGAGAATCATGTGAATCATGTGAATCATGAGAATCATGTGAATCATGTGAATCATGAGAATCATGTGAATCATGAGAATCATGTGAATCATGAGAATCATGTGAATCATGTGAATCATGAGAATCATGAGAATCATGTGAATCATGAGAATCATGTGAATCATGTGAATCATGAGAATCATGTGAATCATGAGAATCATGTGAATCATGTGAATCATGAGAATCATGTGAATCATGAGAATCATGTGAATCATGAGAATCATGTGAATCATGTGAATCATGAGAATCATGTGAATCATGTGAATCATGAGAATCATGTGAATCATGAGAATCATGTGAATCATGTGAATCATGAGAATCATGTGAATCATGTGAATCATGAGAATCATGTGACTCATGTGTATCATGAGAATCATGTGAATCATGAGAATCATGTGAATCATGTGAATCATGAGAATCATGTGAATCATGAGAATCATGAGAATCATGTGAATCATGTGAATCATGAGAATCATGAGAATCATGTGAATCATGAGAATCATGTGTATAATGAGAATCATGTGAATCATGTGTATCATGTGAATCATGAGAATCATGAGAATCATGTGAATCATGTGAATCATGAGAATCATGTGAATCATGAGAATCATGAGAATCATGTGAATCATGTGAATCATGAGAATCATGAGAATCATGTGAATCATGTGAATCATGTGAATCATGAGAATCATGTGAATCATGAGAATCATGTGAATCATGTGAATCATGAGAATCATGTGAATCATGTGAATCATGTGTATCATGTGAATCATGAGAATCATGAGAATCATGTGAATCATGAGAATCATGAGAATCATGTGAATCATGAGAATCATGTGAATCATGTGAATCATGAGAACCATGAGAATCATGTGAATCATGAGAATCATGTGAATCATGAGAATCATGTGTATCATGTATCATGTGAATCATGAGAATCATGAGAATCATGTGAATCATGTGAATCATGAGAATCATGTGAATCATGAGAATCATGTGACTTCAGTTGGAATAAGATGCAAGGGTCATGTACACACTTTTATGACACAAGTGTGAAATTGAGTCAGTGTACTGCTATTATATTGATTTAGCCAACGGGACATTAATTTCCTCTAGTTCCACATAAGAAAAAGTCACACTGGTTATGAACAAAGTAAGGGTGATTAAATGACAGTTTTAATTTTTGGGTAATTATCCCTTTAAGTGTAATTTAACCACGAGGAACAACTGCCTTGGTATCTATAGCGCTTGCGTTGTGACTCGCGGTTCACGGTAATGTAGCATGCTCTTGTAACGGGACAGTAAAGTGTTTCAGTTAATGCAAACGTTACAATCTGGGCAGATGCAGCAGGTCCTCAAAAACCACTTATTCAAACGTCCATCTAATGTGATTGTTATTTGCATACTAATAATAGTGAAGTATGCATATTGAGACATGAGCTTGTCAGAGAGTAAACAGTTTGTTTGAATCTATGAGAAATACTTTCAGCTCTCTCACCGCGCTAAACATTTCACTGTGCGATGGAGGGTTTGATGTCTCACACACATTTATGCATAACACACACGCACACACACACACACACACACACGCACACACACATACTCACACAGTTTTCTCTCAGCGGAGAGTTCAGGTAATGGAGCGCAGTTCCAGTTTAAGAAACTGGGCCGACCCAAATGGGCCAAACTCTCGCCTCTGGTCTCTGTTGTACCCCACAAAACTCTGGATACTTCAACCTACATTTGTCAAAGCCAACACTCTCACACACACACACACACACACACACACACACACACACACACACACACACACACACACACACACACACACACACTCAAACTACACACACACACACACACACACACACACACACACACATACACACTCACACACACACAAACTACACACACACACACACACACACACACACACTCAAACTACACACACACACACACACACACACACACAAACACACACACAAACTACACACACACACACACACACACACACACACTCAATCTACACACACACACACACACACACACACACTCAAACCACACACACACACACACACACACTACACTCACACACACACACACACACACACACACACACACACTCAAACTACACACACACACACACACACACTCAAACCACACACACACACACACACACACATACACACTCACACACACACACACACTCACACTCACACACACACACATACACACTCACACTCACTCACACACACACACACACATACACACTCACACTCACACACACACACACACACACACACACTCACACTCACACACACACACACACATACACACTCACACTCACACACACACACACACATACACACTCACACACACACACACATACACACACACACACACTCACACACACACACACATACACACTCACACTCACACACACTCACACTCACACACACACACACACACACACACACACACACACACACACACACACACACACACACAGTCAAACTACACATACACACACACACATGGTCAGATGAGTGGCAGTGGTGTTAAATTGATTAAGTAATTATCAGCGGGCTCGTCAGTAATAAAGCTGTAATTGCTCAAGCTGATTTCTGACCCGTTCTTCAACATCCATTAACACACTCGCACTGATCCTACAGTGTCACGACAGACTCGCAATAATTCATACGACATAACCAGTCGGCAAAATCATAAGGTAATGTATGCTAGTGCTATACAATTAATGAAACAAATAACCAGATTACAATTACAAATGACACAATGAACTACTCGTGAAAGTGTCCGTAACTGCAGTTGTGTCATAAACAATCTATGTGCACCGTTTGTTCTGTTGAGCGATCTGTGCATTATTAACAGTTTAAAGAGATTGTATTGCGTGGAACAGAAAACAAGTTTGTTTGCAGGAAACTGAGGCTGTCAAAGGCCAAAAGGGAATTCATGCTTCCTTCACGTGCCATCAGAACGTTCCGAATTCTGCAGTCATTATCACGAATATGTCACGTTCAAGTGCTTTTGTTTTTGTTAAGAAAATTAAACATAGAGGACGTCTGGTTCATTCTTATCTTGCCCTGAAACACATTAGTCAGCTCGCACACGGTAATGTAATTTTGGTCTATAGAATAGAAAATGTGACTATCATCAGACGGTTACTGATGTACGGATATGTTTATGACAGAAATAGCATGATGATAACAAGGCAGCTGCAATCATCATCATTCTGTACTGAAACTGTCATGTCCACCATCAAGTTGAAAGAATAAAACATGAGTATAAAAATTATCCCCACATTTCCCAGTCATAATTACGACTTGAGGGGTTCATTTATGTGCAACTTCCAAGTAGGGCCAGCTCTGGCCTAATTGTTGCTCTAATGAATCCCGTGCGAGTCCTGAACAGACTCCCATTTAAGATGTTGTCACAGAAGCACATTTTGTCGTGCATCCGGCATCAAGATTGGTTCGGGGCGGTAGACCTGAAGGACCCGTATTTTCACATCTCAATCTTACCTCGACACAGACCCTTCCTATGGTTCGTGTTTGACGGTCGTGCGTATCAGTACAAGATCCTCCCCTTCGGTTGTCCCAGTCCCCCTTCGTCTTCACGAAGGTCGCGGAGGCTGCCCTTCCCCCGCTAAGGGAAGTGGGCATACACATAATAGGAGTGTAGGAGTGGTGGCAGCGTAGTGGGCTAAAGCACTAAACTGGTAATCAGAAAGTGTCCTTGAGTAAGACACTTAACTCCAGGTTGCTCCGGGGGGATTGTCCCTGTAATAAGTGCACTGTAAGTCGTTTTGGATAAAAGCGTCTGCCAAATGTCTAGCGTCTACCTCGATGACTGGCTGATTCTAGCACACTCTCGAGAGTTACTGTGTGCACACAGGGACCTGGTGCTCAAGCACCTCAGCCGTTTAGGGCTTCGGGTCAACTGAGAAAGGAGCAAACTCTCTCCGGTTCAGAGCATCTCTTTTCTTGGCATAGAGTTATACTCGGCGTCAATGATCAATGACTTTCAGAGGGTGCTGGGGCATTTGGCAACCTCAGCGGCAGTCATGCCACTCGGGTTGATACATATGTGACTGCTACAGCTCTGGCTCCTGCCCGAGTCCCGAGGCACGCATGGCACCGCAGCACACATCGCGTGGCTTTAACGCTCACTGCTTTCCGCCTTTCCAGTCCTTGCGTTCTTGCGAGAAGGAGTCCCCATACAGCAAGTGTCCATGCGTGTCGTGGTTACGATGGATGCCTCCAAGACCAGCTGGAGCGCCATGTGCTACAGACATGCAGCTGCTGGCTCCTGGATAGGACCTCACCTACGTTGGCACATCAACTGCCTCGAGTTGCTGGCAGTACTGCTCGCCCTGCGGAGGCTATGGCCATTGATTCAGGGCAAGCATATGCTGATCCGCATGGACAACACCTCAACGGTGGCCTACATAAACCGCCAAGGTGGTTTACGCTCCCGTCTCATGTCACAACTCCCCCATCGTCTCCTCCTCTGGAGTCAGTGGTGGCTCAGGTCACTGCATGCTACTCACATTCTGGGCAACCTCAATGTCACAGCAGATGCTCTATCACGGCATGTAACGCTCAGGGGAGAGTGGAAATTGCACCCTTTGGCTGTCCTGCTGATTTAGAGTCGATTCAGCAAGACACAGGTAGCCCTGCTTGTCTCCCAGGAATCCTCCCACTACCCGCTCTGGTATGCCTTGACGGGAGCCCCCTCGGCACAGACGCACTGGCACATGGATGCCCCCTAGGGCTTCACAAATATGCGTTCCCCACAGTGAGTCTACTTGCACAGGTTCTGTGCAAGGTCAAGGAGGACAAGGAGCAGGTCACCCTCATGGCTCCTTACTAGCCCACTCAGACCTGGTTCTCGGACCTCACGTTCCTCGCGACAGCTCCTCCCTGGCGAATTCCCCTGAGGAAGGACCTTCTTCAGTGAATCCAGCAGAAACCCCAGTATTGATGCTCACATATGTTTTTCATTCTCATTTGAATAAAGCCGAGAAATGGAAACTTGTGATGCTCTCGACCGCCCTCAATGCTTTCATATATAACAGTTGTTTTTCATGCTGCTAATAGGAACAACACATTCACACCTGTTCATCCTGCCAGACTCACCTCCAGCAACACCAACACCTACGAGACACGTATAGAGAAAACACATATAAACAAACACCCATCCTTTAACGTGTCCGTTTGTTCATGTTGCTCAAACTAACAGGAAACTTGCAGCAGTGACAGCTCAGGCAGATCTTCAGGTTTCATCACATGCTTTCTCTTCCCAAACTTGTCATTAGTTTGCAGGAACCTGTATTGCTATGTCAGTACTTAACTGGATAGCACAACTGTTTTCCACTGTTCTTGCACAAATGATTAGTTTCTTGAGTATGAGATTAGCACATGAGAATAATTTCGTAAGGATTACATGAGTAATGAAATTGGGGCTTTTTACATCACTTTTCCACATGAAACAGTGATAACCTTTGCAGCATCACTAATGTTTAAGATTGTGCTTCTGATCGAAGAGCAGCATCTATTTCTTTCAAGAGCAAAACTGTTTTAGTGACCAAACTTTTGAAGGGTAGTGTCGAGTATGCTCAGTAATCTACCCTTTGTGTTTCCCTTCCAAATTTGACACCAAATAGCAAACAAAAGGTGTTGAAACTTCCCAAAGAAGAAAACTCTGACTGTGTGCCATTCACAACAGAAACGGGAACATTGACTCTTTTTCCTCATCTGAGAGAAGTTTGTTTGCTTTAGTACCTGTGGGAATCTTTCATGGCAGTTCTGTGATCTCTCATCTACATCCCTCAGTTCGTGGTCTTTCTCGATTTGGAGCTTCATGTCTTCTGTCCTGTGATTGAAAGTCCAAATCCAAACCCTGAAGGCTGCTGTGCGATTAATTCAATGTTAAATCAATATGTCAGTTTGGGGAATTTACACTTGGTCACTAGATGCGTTTGTACTGATCAGATAATAAATCACTGTAAAGACACGTTTGATATGCAGAGCTATTAGATCGATTGATAAGCATAAAGTGATTGTTTGAGGAGACAATCGTTATTTTTGTAATTCTGTTTGATGCTTGTTGTGCAGAAATCTTAAGCTTAAAGCTGCACTATGTAAGATTGTTTGGTTAAAAATGAAGAAATTGCCATTATTGATTGAGTACATCAACAATTGTGTTCAAAACAATGCTCTTACCCCGATTCACTATGGTAAGCCTAGAAAAATGATTTGTATTTTGAGCTGTCGGGTCAGATTTTGTATGAAACTGCTGACGTCATTTCTGTAAACACAGGAGCGACGTGTCGCTGTCACGTGATCCGCTGATGTTCAGGACATTACCGCTGCAGTCTGGATGGATGTTTGTCCATTTGATGAAGTTGTTTACCTGCTATAATGCTGGACACAGTATGTTTCTGTAGGGTTGTCATGCCTTTATGAATCGTGGTCTACGTTTACTGTGCAAATGTATTACAGTTTTTTTACAGTCGCTAGGACACATTTCTCAATACTTAGGTCACTTTTTCAAAACTCTTCACACAGTGAGCACAACAGAAGTATATGTTACACAAACTGCTGTTACACAAACCACTAATTGGGCCATACAACACTGAACGTCTCCTTGCGTTCCTGCATGATCTCTATGGAAGGGTTGTGCTAGGTGAGGAAAGGGATGCAGAGAGTAGAAATCTGCCAACATTTATAATTGTATGGGACAATGTGGCATTTCACCACTCCCGTGCAGTCACCGAGTGGTTTGCAGCCCATCCCAGAATGGTGTCACTTTTCCTCCCACCTTACTCTCCATTCCTCAACCCAATAGAGGAATTATTTTCCTCATGGAGGTGGAAGGTTTATGACCACCATCCACATGATCAAATGTCCCTCCTGGACGCAATGAATGCTGGATGCCAGGACATATCAGCAGAAGATTGCCAGGGATGGATCAGGCATGCCAGAAGATTCTTTCCTAGGTGTATTGCCCTAGATGACATAAGATGTGATGTGGATGAGAACCTGTGGCCAGATGGAGAAGACCGAGTAGATTAGCATTACTGTTGTATCTGTATCAGTGGATGGTGTGTATACAAATTCTTGTATTTTGGAATTACTCAGTGCAAAAAAATAAAAATAAAAGACATAAAATATATTGAAGCATTCTTCATCATGTCTGATTCATTCCAGTAACCTCTATTGCAGTGAATTATAAACAGAGATTGTATAATGCGACATGTTGTTAGTGTTTTTTAGGTCATTGTTTTGTGGGCGACAAAGTGTGTTTGTTGGCTGTCAACCTTTGCTAGTGTTATGGAAGAATGTGTTGATTTGAGACATGAATAAAGTGTTTTGGTAGTTTTAGTGCATTTTGAATTTGAAATTAACTGCTGTGCTGAGCTGAAAGTTGGTTAGGAGAACTGTGTGAAGAGTTTTGAAAAAGTGACCCAAGTATTGACAAATGTGTCCTAGCGACTGTAAAAAACTGTAATACGCATGACTTCTGAAATTGACTTCCTATACATACTATTTTCATGTAAATAAAGTATATTTTATCCCCCTTATTGCTAGTTTTATGTTTTTAGTTTACGGTATTATTACAGTTTAATTTGCTTTATCAACTGCAATGTTCATTTTTCACAGTTTTTCGTTTAAGTCATAGTTTGTCTTTTTGTACCTTGTTTTATTTTTTCCCCTTTTCTCCATTTTGGAATGGCCAATTCACACTACTATGTAGGTCCTCGTGGCGCGGTTACTCACCTCAATTCGAGTGGCGTAGGACAAATCTCAGTTGCCTCCGCTTCTGAGACCGTCAATCCGCTCATCTTTTCACGTGACACCGCGGAGACTCACAGCATGTGGAGACTCATGCTACTCTCCGGATCCACACACAACTCACCACACGCCCCACTGAGAGAACCACTAATCATCACCACGAGGAAGTTACACCATGTCCCTCCCTAGCAACTGGGACAATTTGGTTGCTTAGGACACTGGCTGGAGTCACTCAACACACCCTGAATTCAACCTCACGACTCCAGGTGTGATAGTCAGCGTCAATACTCGCTGAGATACACAGACCCCCCATAGTTTGTCTTTTGAAGAAAAGTTCCTGTACATAGAGTCAATATTTCGTCATGTCATATTCATTCATTTTAATCAGTTTTACTCTGACAAAAATGACATACATTTTTAGTCTTTGCAAAATGGATAAAAAAATTTATAAATGTATAAATATAATCGGCCTACCTCGAACCCCCCCAACATCACCCCCCTTCCACCCCGCTCAACGCTTATAATCGGCCTACCTCAAAACTTTTTTAATTTTTTATTGGTATATATAATTAATATAGAATTTAGTGATATAATTGCTTAATTAGATTTTTCCGTATGTTTAGAATGTTTCTGAAAATGATCTCATGTTTGTGTGTGTGTGTGTGTGTGTGAGTGAGAGTGTGAGAGTGTGTGTGTGAGTGTGTGTTCGAGTGTGTGTATGTGTGTGTGTTTGAGTGTGTGTGAGTGTGTGTGTGAGTATGTGAGAGAGTGTTTAAGTGTGTGTATGTGTGTTTGAGTGTGTGTGTGTGTGAGTGTGTGTGTGTGTGAGCGTGTATTTATCACTTTGTGGGGACCAAATGTCCCCATAAGGATAGTAAAACCCGACATTTTTGACCTTGTGGGGACATTTTGTCGGTCCCCATGAGGAAAACAGCTTATAAATCATACTAAATTATGTTTTTTGAAAATGTAAAAATGCAGAAAGTTTTCTGTGAGGTTTAGGTTTAGGGGTAGGGTTAGGTTTAGGGGATAGAATATAAAGTTTGTACAGTATAAAAACCATTATGTCTATGGAAAGTCCCCATAAAACATGGAAACACAACATGAGTGTGTGAGTGTGTGTGTGTGTGTGTGTGTGTGTGTGTGTGTGTGTGTGTGTGTGTGAGAGTTCTTTCTAAACATGAAGGTCTTTTTTCTCCCTGCAGATGCTCTGAAAACCAGGACGCTGAAGAGGACAGCAAATCCAGAGGACAAACACACACTCAAACACACTCATGAGGAATGAGAAAAAGACACTACAGAGAGACTGTAGACCGACTGCTAAAAGTGTCTGCAGGAAACACACAACACACTCACTATCAGCAGACAGACAGAGTCAGGACAGTCTGTGGTGAGGTTGGTGCATGTGTTATTTAAGCTCTATCAGGAGTTACAATTGATCTTTGGAAATGAGAAAAACTGTAAATCATGTCAGTAAAATAACAGTAATGTTGTGTTCAAGACAACATAATAAATACGTGTGTGTGTGTGTGTGTGTGCAGTAGGGTATGAGAGCGCTACAGAATCATGCGGTTTCTGAGATGGAGGAATAAAAGTTCGGCTGCACAAACACGAGGTGAGACACACACACACACACACACACACACACACACAAAACACACACACACACACACACACACACACACACACACACACACACACACACACACACACACACACACACACACACACACACACTTTAATCTGTGATAATCTGTGATAAATCCACTGCTCTCATAAGAGTTTCTTTTTGTCAATCTGTTTAACAGTGTTCAGTTGATCAACTCAACACACACACAAACACACTCACACGCTCACACAAACACACACACTCACAAAAAAATGTATAGTCCCTTCCAGACGGGTTCAAAAGTCTCCAAATATCTGTAAGATCAAGATTTGTACACATCCTGTGAAGCGTTGATGTTGCTCTAGGGGACTTACACACTTTTGCTTCACTATTATCTGTGACAATCAAAAGGCGGAAGCAAGAATGCAAGTAACTCCTTTAATGAGTGGTCAGAATAACACAAAACAGTTCAGAAATACAGGGGGGCTGGTGAAGAGTGAAGGAGTAAATCCTGTGCAGGTGAATATCCAGACGAGACGAACCACGAAGACACCGAACAGGAACACGAACCAGAATAGATAACGGACAGGCATACGAAGGACAACACTGAGGGAACCAAACCAACGATCTGACAAAGAGAGGAGATTGTGATGAGTATAAATGCATATGAGTGAATAGGCAGCAGCTGGTGCAGGGAATGAGATCAGCTGGTGCGCTGATCAATGGAACGAGCGGTAACGCCCACTAACACATGCTCACACACACAGAACAACAATAAAACGGGACATGAAGGAAACAGCGAATTCATGAATCGTGACATTATCAAGTACTGAGTCCATCAAACGATTAAAGTCTCTTCCCAATATTATATCATGAGGGGTGCAAACGTCCCTTCAAGATCTATAAAAAAGCCCTGATCATCAACATTAGGTGTGTAAATATTTGCCAAAATTAACCTTTGCCCCTGAATCTCAGCTAAAACAATAATGACTCTTCCTAATTGATCTTTAGTCTGTCTGAGATATTTGAATTGTAGATGTTTATTTATCAATGTAATGACTCCCCTGCTCTTACTCAAGCCAACACTAAAGAAAACATCTCCACCCCATATCTTCCCCAATTTTTCAGCTTTCTGAAGGGAAAGATGCATTTCTTGAAGAAACACTATATAAAATTTCTTATGTTTAAGTAGAGAAATAATATTCCTTCTTTTTATTGGATGCCCCAACCCAATAGAGAGACAATACACTCATATTAACATTTGACATTTTGAAATAATAGATTGTGTGTCAAAAATAAAATGATAAAGTCCACATTCCACATTGGTGCAACAATTAACCCCTAACCCCCCACTTGCACATTAACCCCTGTGGCAGAATGATCCACCCCACCAACTCGTCATCATTGCCCCGCCTCTTAGGACCACCCTTCAGCCAGGCTCACGATGGGAGTTGGCTGGAGAGTGAGAGGAGGTGCATAATTAGTAAGCCTCGTTTTGACAGTGGTGAATGAAGTACACCTATTGTAATGCTTCACCGCTGACTTTAAAATGCAGAGCGCACCTCTTCTCGGGGAGCCAGGTTCAAATCTACATGTGTGCACACACTGGCATCCTAACATGACCAGGACCAGAGCTGGGAGTGTTCGAACGAGAATAATGCTCCTCGGACCCCCAGGCCGATCAGATGAGTCGCCAGGGAGTACTGCACAGTACTGCACAGACGGGCTAGAGGCCGGGCCACCTTCCCCTCTCACCTGCCATATGCCTGTGAAGACAGTCTTGAGACCGAGGGTTGACGCCACACTCACTGTGTGTGTATCGTGCTCACCCCGCCACACCCCGCTCATGACAGCGCCAAACAGCATCTGCCCCTCTAAACCCAAACAGTCCATGTACGCCTATGAGAGCCCCCGCAACATCTTTACTGTTGGATTGCTCTGGGGAAGTCTGGGGTTTCTATACAAATATTTGTAAAACAGAATTACACAACAGAAGACAATCTATAAAACAAACTCCAGCCCATAAGCGGAATAAACACAAAAAATTTGTAGATTCATTCACATAACTGTCCCGAAGGTGTGTTCTTCCACAGAACAAGCTGCAGCCGCTAACGGAACCAGCACAAAATAAAATAAAAAAATGGGCCAGTCAAACTTACTCCACTGTACTGCAAGAAATATTCCACAAAACCAATTTCAGCCAACAGGAGGCATAAGCATCCAAAACGAGCAGATTCACAAGAGGTCTGATACTATACAAAACAAACTGCCGCCACTAAATGGAACCAGCATAAAACAAAATGAAAAAGGCATCCAGTTTCCTCGAACAGTCAAGAGAATGTTCAGCGAGTCAGGTCCACTAGGCGGCAAAATTAATATCACCAAATGGCTTACTTACCCCAATGTCTTTATGTAGGAAAATGCTTGCTGTGGGCATGTAAATTCTCTATGGCCATCCTTAGTATCCATTCTCAGTTTGGCCGGAAACATTAGATCAAATGCAACATTACATTGATGTAAGATTTTCTTGCATTCACTGAATCATTCATTCTTATCTCTTGTCGAATTCGCAAAGTCTGGGAACAAGAAAGTGCTGTGGTTCTTCCAAGAAAGCTTTCCTTTACTCCTCGCCTCTCATAACACAAGATCTTTATTGGATGATGTCAGAAATTTGGCCAGAATTGATCAAGGCCTGTCTCCATCCACGGATCTCGAGCCGGAACTCTGTGAGCTTGTTCGATTTCCAGCTTATGGCCTGTTATGTCAAGCAGACACTGGAAGAGCCCATCTAGGAATTTTATCATATCTCGGCCTTTCTCATGCTCAGGAATTCCAACAATTCGGATGTTGTTTCGTCGATTACGATTCTCCAAATCCTCCCATTTTTTCCCTATGCATTCCAAATCTAGCAGGTTAGCAGCTAATTCCCTCTCCGATGACTCCATATAATCAATCCATTTCTCAACATCTGACATTCTTGTAACCATCTTAGTGAATGTCGTCTCCATGGCAGTGATAGATCTACATATTACAATAAGATCCTCCAAGTCAGCAACGACCTTCGTCAGCATTGCCGACACATTCATCAATTCACGCCGGATTTCTTTCAGTTCAGAGTCCGGGGCTTTTGGCCTGCCGCTGAGGGGAATCAGCTTGAGCATGTAAGTGTCTTTTAATGTCTCCAGAGCCAGAGGATTTTGAATTCCTTGACATATTTCCTTTCTAGAACAGTTAAGAATCAGGGTGTATGGAATTTCACCAGTTTGTGACACAAATAGTATTAAAACTAGCAAAGTGCGCGTGTTCACGTGTTCACTCCTCGCACAGCGCCACGTGACTCCTTAAAAAGAATTAAAGGAATAGTTCAACCAAAAATGCGAATTTGCTGATAATTCACTCACCCTCAGGCCATCTCAGATATATATGACCTTCTTTCTTCATCAGAAGCGGATTTAATATTTTTAGGAATGTATCTCAGAGTTTTAGCTTCATTCAATGCAAATGAAATGACACCAATTTTTGATGGTCCAAAAGGCATAATTAGTCAGCATCAAAGTAATCCACATGACTCCAGCTGATCAAGTAATGTCTTCTGAAGTGATTTGATATGTTTGTGGGAAAAACGAATCGCTAATTAAAACTTTATTAACTTTTAAAAATCCCTGTCACTGTGTCACTGTGGCATGAAGTCATCACCTTGGTGCGTTCACCCGAGAATTCAGAAGTTCCAATCAGTTTACCACAGAGGAACACACTTCACGAGATCGTTAGGTCCATTCAAACAGCCACAATTTCTTCAAATTAAAGTTGTAATGTTGTGATTCACCTCGAAGTGGGTTGATTTGGTTCTTGACTTACAACTCTTTTATGAAGTATTTTTTGAAATCCAGATGGCAGAAATGAATGGGAAAATTACTTTCGGAACTTCCGGAAATACTTGCGCTCTATAGCTATCCATAGATGTTTACTGACATCTCGAAATGAGGACAAATCATTGTTTATTTATGAAGCTAATTATATAATTACAATAGACTAATTAAAGATTTTTAGATTTAACCAAATCATTAACTTAATTTCTAGAAAATTGGTTTCCAATTGAATTCACTGAATGTCCCCAAAAGTTGTTATCTAGGGCTGTTTGATTCCAGAAATATGGGAATTTAATTAAATTAAAGACCCATTTAATTTTTCATTTACATTTATTCATATGGAAGACACTTTTATATAAAGTGACTTACAAAAGAGGAGAACATAAGCGAATCATCTTAAGGAGACAGTGGTCTGAAAAGTGCCACACTACAAAGTTTCACTACCATCAGAATAGTATACAAAACTGATTAAAGTGCAAGAAATATCTTTTATTAGAGACTGGTTAAGAGTCATGGAAAAGATGTTTTTAGCCATTTTTTAAAGACATAAAGTGAGTCAGCTTCACGGATGGAGTTGGGAAGGTCATTCCACCATCGCGGATTGATGAAGCTGAAAGTGTTTTGGTGCCTCTTTGTGTTGGTACAACAAGGCGACGTTCATTAGCCGACCGCAGGCTTCTGGCGGGAGTGTAGATCTACAGAAATGATTTTAGATTGTGACTGTTCTGTACGTGCATCAACCGGCAGCCAGTGGAGAGATGAGGAGTGGTGTAACATGTGCTCTCTTAGGTCCATTAAAGCTGCATTCTGGATCATTTGGAGAGGTCTAATTGCACATGCAGGGAGTTCTGCAATGAGAGAGTTACAGTAGTCCAGTCTAGAGATGACAAGGGACTGAACGAGCAGTTGTATGGCATGTACAGAGAGGAAGGGTCTTATCTTCCAGATATTGTAGAGTGTAAATCTACATGATCTTGCAGTCTTTGAGATGTGGTCTGTGAAATTTAGCTCATCATCAATGGT
>NC_068283.1:50284338-50329338 GCF_025860055.1 Xyrauchen texanus
ATACTTACACAACACAATTTACATATCTAATGTACACATACTTACACAACACAATTTACATATCTAATGTACACATACTTACACAACACAATTTACATATCAAATGTACACATACTTACACAACACAATTTACATATCAAATGTACACATACTTACACAACACAATTTACATATCTAATGTACACATACTTACACAACACAATTTACATATCTAATGTACACATACTTACACAACACAATTTACATATCTAATGTACACATACTTACACAACACAATTTACATATCAAATGTACACATACTTACACAACACAATTTACATATCTAATGTACACATACTTACACAACACAATTTACATATCTAATGTACACATACTTACACAACACAATTTACATATCTAATGCACACATACTTACACAACACAATTTACATATCTAATGCACACATACTTACACAACACAATTTACATATCTAATGCACACATACTTACACAACACAATTTACATATCTAATGCACACATACTTACACAACACAATTTACATATCTAATGCACACATACTTACACAACACAATTTACATATCTAATGCACACATACTTACACAACACAATTTACATATCTAATGCACACATACTTACACAACACAATTTACATATCTAATGCACACATACTTACACAACACAATTTACATATCAAATGCACACATACTTACACAACACAATTTACATATCAAATGCACACATACTTACACAACACAATTTACATATCTAATGTACACATACTTACACAACACAATTTACATATCTAATGTACACATACTTACACAACACAATTTACATATCTAATGTACACATACTTACACAACACAATTTACATATCAAATGTACACATACTTACACAACACAATTTACATATCTAATGCACACATACTTACACAACACAATTTACATATCAAATGCACACATACTTACACAACACAATTTACATATCTAATGCACACATACTTACACAACACAATTTACATATCAAATGTACACATATTTACACAACACAATTTACATACAGTATCTAATGTACACATACTTACACAACACAATTTACATATCAAATGTGCACATACTTACACAACACAATTTACATATCAAATGTACACATACTTACACAACACAATTTACATATCTAATGTACACATACTTACACAACACAATTTACATATCTAATGTACACATACTTACACAACACAATTTACATATCTAATGTACACATACTTACACAACACAATTTACATATCTAATGTACACATACTTACACAACACAATTTACATATCTAATGCACACATACTTACACAACACAATTTACATATCAAATGCACACATACTTACACAACACAATTTACATATCAAATGCACACATACTTACACAACACAATTTACATATCTAATGCACACATACTTACACAACACAATTTACATATCTAATGCACACATACTTACACAACACAATTTACATATCTAATGCACACATACTTACACAACACAATTTACATATCTAATGCACACATACTTACACAACACAATTTACATATCAAATGCACACATACTTACACAACACAATTTACATATCTAATGCAGACATACTTACACAACACAATTTACATATCTAATGCAGACATACTTACACAACACAATTTACATATCTAATGCACACATACTTACACAACACAATTTACATATCTAATGCACACATACTTACACAACACAATTTACATATCAAATGCACACATACTTACACAACACAATTTACATATCTAATGCACACATACTTACACAACACAATTTACATATCTAATGCACACATACTTACACAACACAATTTACATATCAAATGTACACATACTTACACAACACAATTTACATATCTAATGTACACATACTTACACAACACAATTTACATATCAAATGCACACATACTTACACAACACAATTTACATATCAAATGCACACATACTTACACAACACAATTTACATATCTAATGCAGACATACTTACACAACACAATTTACATATCAAATGTACACATACTTACACAACACAATTTACATATCTAATGCAGACATACTTACACAACACAATTTACATATCAAATGCACACATACTTACACAACACAATTTACATATCAAATGTACACATACTTACACAACACAATTTACATATCTAATGCAGACATACTTACACAACACAATTTACATATCTAATGCAGACATACTTACACAACACAATTTACATATCAAATGTACACATACTTACACAACACAATTTACATATCTAATGCAGACATACTTACACAACACAATTTACATATCTGATGCAGACATACTTACACAACACAATTTACATATCTAATGCAGACATACTTACACAACACAATTTACATATCTGATGCACACATACTTACACAACACAATTTACATATCAAATGTACACATACTTACACAACACAATTTACATATCTAATGTACACATACTTACACAACACAATTTACATATCTAATGCAGACATACTTACACAACACAATTTACATATCTAATGCACACATACTTACACAACACAATTTACATATCTAATGCACACATACTTACACAACACAATTTACATATCTAATGCACACATACTTACACAACACAATTTACATATCTAATGCACACATACTTACACAACACAATTTACATATCTAATGCACACATACTTACACAACACAATTTACATATCTAATGCACACATACTTACACAACACAATTTACATATCTAATGCACACATACTTACACAACACAATTTACATATCTAATGCACACATACTTACACAACACAATTTACATATCTAATGCAGACATACTTACACAACACAATTTACATATCTAATGCACACATACTTACACAACACAATTTACATATCTAATGCACACATACTTACACAACACAATTTACATATCTAATGCACACATACTTACACAACACAATTTACATATCTAATGCACACATACTTACACAACACAATTTACATATCAGATGCACACATACTTACACAACACAATTTACATATCAAATGTACACATACTTACACAACACAATTTACATATCTAATGCAGACATACTTACACAACACAATTTACATATCTAATGCACACATACTTACACAACACAATTTACATATCTAATGCACACATACTTACACAACACAATTTACATATCTAATGCACACATACTTACACAACACAATTTACATATCTAATGCACACATACTTACACAACACAATTTACATATCTAATGCACACATACTTACACAACACAATTTACATATCTAATGCACACATACTTACACAACACAATTTACATATCTAATGCACACATACTTACACAACACAATTTACATATCTAATGCACACATACTTACACAACACAATTTACATATCTAATGCACACATACTTACACAACACAATTTACATATCTAATGCACACATACTTACACAACACAATTTACATATCTAATGCACACATACTTACACAACACAATTTACATATCTAATGCACACATACTTACACAACACAATTTACATATCAAATGCACACATACTTACACAACACAATTTACATATCTAATGCAGACATACTTACACAACACAATTTACATATCTAATGCAGACATACTTACACAACACAATTTACATATCTAATGCACACATACTTACACAACACAATTTACATATCTAATGCACACATACTTACACAACACAATTTACATATCAAATGCACACATACACAACACAATTTACATATCTAATGCACACATACTTACACAACACAATTTACATATCTAATGCACACATACTTACACAACACAATTTACATATCAAATGCACACATACTTACACAACACAATTTACATATCTAATGTACACATACTTACACAACACAATTTACATATCAAATGCACACATACTTACACAACACAATTTACATATCAAATGTACACATACTTACACAACACAATTTACATATCTAATGCAGACATACTTACACAACACAATTTACATATCTAATGCAGACATACTTACACAACACAATTTACATATCAAATGCACACATACTTACACAACACAATTTACATATCTAATGCAGACATACTTACACAACACAATTTACATATCAAATGTACACATACTTACACAACACAATTTACATATCTGATGCAGACATACTTACACAACACAATTTACATATCTGATGTACACATACTTACACAACACAATTTACATATCTGATGTACACATACTTACACAACACAATTTACATATCAAATGCACACATACTTACACAACACAATTTACATATCTGATGCACACATACTTACACAACACAATTTACATATCAAATGCACACATACTTACACAACACTAATTCTACATATCATATATGCACACATACTTACACAACACAATTTACATATCAGATGCACACATACTTACACAACACAATTTACATATCTAATGCACACATACTTACACAACACAATTTACATATCAGATGCACACATACTTACACAACACAATTTACATATCAAATGCACACATACTTACACAACACAATTTACATATCAAATGTACACATACTTACACAACACAATTTACATATCTAATGCAGACATACTTACACAACACAATTTACATATCAAATGTACACATACTTACACAACACAATTTACATATCTAATGCAGACATACTTACACAACACAATTTACATATCTAATGTACACATACTTACACAACACAATTTACATATCAAATGCACACATACTTACACAACACAATTTACATATCAGATGCACACATACTTACACAACACAATTTACATATCAGATGCACACATACTTACACAACACAATTTACATATCAAATGTACACATACTTACACAACACAATTTACATATCAGATGCACACATACTTACACAACACAATTTACATATCTAATGCACACATACTTACACAACACAATTTACATATCAGATGCACACATACTTACACAACACAATTTACATATCTAATGCACACATACTTACACAACACAATTTACATATCAGATGCACACATACTTACACAACACAATTTACATATCTAATGCACACATACTTACACAACACAATTTACATATCTAATGCAGACATACTTACACAACACAATTTACATATCTAATGCAGACATACTTACACAACACAATTTACATATCTAATGCAGACATACTTACACAACACAATTTACATATCTAATGCAGACATACTTACACAACACAATTTACATATCTAATGCAGACATACTTACACAACACAATTTACATATCTAATGCAGACATACTTACACAACACAATTTACATATCTAATGCAGACATACTTACACAACACAATTTACATATCTAATGCACACATACTTACACAACACAATTTACATATCAAATGCACACATACTTACACAACACAATTTACATATCTAATGCACACATACTTACACAACACAATTTACATATCAAATGCACACATACTTACACAACACAATTTACATATCTAATGTACACATACTTACACAACACAATTTACATATCTAATGCACACATACTTACACAACACAATTTACATATCAAATGTACACATACTTACACAACACAATTTACATATCTAATGTACACATACTTACACAACACAATTTACATATCTAATGCACACATACTTACACAACACAATTTACATATCTAATGTACACATACTTACACAACACAATTTACATATCTAATGTACACATACTTACACAACACAATTTACATATCTAATGCACACATACTTACACAACACAATTTACATATCTAATGCAGACATACTTACACAACACAATTTACATATCTAATGCACACATACTTACACAACACAATTTACATATCTAATGCACACATACTTACACAACACAATTTACATATCAAATGCACACATACTTACACAACACAATTTACATATCTAATGCACACATACTTACACAACACAATTTACATATCTAATGCACACATACTTACACAACACAATTTACATATCTAATGCACACATACTTACACAACACAATTTACATATCTAATGCACACATACTTACACAACACAATTTACATATCAAATGTACACATACTTACACAACACAATTTACATATCAAATGTACACATACTTACACAACACAATTTACATATCAAATGCACACATACTTACACAACACAATTTACATATCAAATGCACACATACTTACACAACACAATTTACATATCAAATGCACACATACTTACACAACACAATTTACATATCTAATGCAGACATACTTACACAACACAATTTACATATCTAATGCAGACATACTTACACAACACAATTTACATATCAAATGTACACATACTTACACAACACAATTTACATATCTAATGCAGACATACTTACACAACACAATTTACATATCAAATGCACACATACTTACACAACACAATTTACATATCAAATGTACACATACTTACACAACACAATTTACATATCTAATGCAGACACACTTACACAACACAATTTACATATCTAATGCAGACACACTTACACAACACAATTTACATATCAAATGTACACATACTTACACAACACAATTTACATATCTAATGCAGACATACTTACACAACACAATTTACATATCTAATGCAGACATACTTACACAACACAATTTACATATCTAATGCAGACACACTTACACAACACAATTTACATATCAAATGTACACATACTTACACAACACAATTTACATATCTAATGCACACATACTTACACAACACAATTTACATATCTAATGCAGACACACTTACACAACACAATTTACATATCAAATGTACACATACTTACACAACACAATTTACATATCTAATGCAGACATACTTACACAACACAATTTACATATCTAATGCAGACATACTTACACAACACAATTTACATATCAAATGTACACATACTTACACAACACAATTTACATATCTAATGCAGACATACTTACACAACACAATTTACATATCAAATGCACACATACTTACACAACACAATTTACATATCAAATGTACACATACTTACACAACACAATTTACATATCTAATGCAGACACACTTACACAACACAATTTACATATCTAATGCAGACACACTTACACAACACAATTTACATATCAAATGTACACACACTTACACAACACAATTTACATATCTAATGCAGACACACTTACACAACACAATTTACATATCAAATGTACACATACTTACACAACACAATTTACATATCTAATGCAGACATACTTACACAACACAATTTACATATCTAATGCAGACATACTTACACAACACAATTTACATATCTAATGCAGACATACTTACACAACACAATTTACATATCAGATGTACACATACTTACACAACACAATTTACATATCTGATGTACACATACTTACACAACACAATTTACATATCTAATGCACACATACTTACACAACACAATTTACATATCTGATGCACACATACTTACACAACACAATTTACATATCAGATGCACACATACTTACACAACACAATTTACATATCAGATGCACACATACTTACACAACACAATTTACATATCTAATGCACACATACTTACACAACACAATTTACATATCTAATGCACACATACTTACACAACACAATTTACATATCTAATGCAGACATACTTACACAACACAATTTACATATCTAATGCACACATACTTACACAACACAATTTACATATCTAATGCACACATACTTACACAACACAATTTACATATCTAATGCACACATACTTACACAACACAATTTACATATCTAATGCACACATACTTACACAACACAATTTACATATCTGATGCACACATACTTACACAACACAATTTACATATCAGATGCACACATACTTACACAACACAATTTACATATCTAATGCACACATACTTACACAACACAATTTACATATCTAATGCACACATACTTACACAACACAATTTACATATCTAATGCACACATACTTACACAACACAATTTACATATCTAATGCACACATACTTACACAACACAATTTACATATCTAATGCACACATACTTACACAACACAATTTACATATCTAATGCACACATACTTACACAACACAATTTACATATCTAATGCACACATACTTACACAACACAGTTTACATATCTAATGTACACATACTTACACAACACAATTTACATATCTAATGCACACATACTTACACAACACAATTTACATATCTAATGCACACATACTTACACAACACAATTTACATATCTAATGCAGACATACTTACACAACACAATTTACATATCTAATGCAGACATACTTACACAACACAATTTACATATCTAATGTACACATACTTACACAACACAATTTACATATCTAATGTACACATACTTACACAACACAATTTACATATCTAATGCAGACATACTTACACAACACAATTTACATATCTAATGCAGACATACTTACACAACACAATTTACATATCTAATGCAGACATACTTACACAACACAATTTACATATCTAATGCACACATACTTACACAACACAATTTACATATCTAATGCACACATACTTACACAACACAATTTACATATCTAATGCACACATACTTACACAACACAATTTACATATCAAATGCACACATACTTACACAACACAATTTACATATCAAATGTACACATACTTACACAACACAATTTACATATCAAATGTACACATACTTACACAACACAATTTACATATCTAATGCAGACATACTTACACAACACAATTTACATATCTAATGTACACATACTTACACAACACAATTTACATATCTAATGCACACATACTTACACAACACAATTTACATATCAAATGTACACATACTTACACAACACAATTTACATATCAAATGTACACATACTTACACAACACAATTTACATATCTAATGTACACATACTTACACAACACAATTTACATATCTAATGCACACATACTTACACAACACAATTTACATATCTAATGCACACATACTTACACAACACAATTTACATATCAAATGTACACATACTTACACAACACAATTTACATATCTAATGTACACATACTTACACAACACAATTTACATATCAAATGTACACATACTTACACAACACAATTTACATATCTAATGTACACATACTTACACAACACAATTTACATATCAAATGAACACATACTTACACAACACAATTTACATATCAAATGTACACATACTTACACAACACAATTTACATATCTAATGCACACATACTTACAGAACACAATTTACATATCTAATGCACACATACTTACACAACACAATTTACATATCAAATGTACACATACTTACACAACACAATTTACATATCAAATGTACACATACTTACACAACACAATTTACATATCTAATGCACACATACTTACACAACACAATTTACATATCAAATGTACACATACTTACACAACACAATTTACATATCAAATGTACACATACTTACACAACACAATTTACATATCTAATGCACACATACTTACACAACACAATTTACATATCAAATGTACACATACTTACACAACACAATTTACATATCTAATGCACACATACTTACACAACACAATTTACATATCTAATGCACACATACTTACACAACACAATTTACATATCTAATGCACACATACTTACACAACACAATTTACATATCTAATGCACACATACTTACACAACACAATTTACATATCTAATGCACACATACTTACACAACACAATTTACATATCTAATGCAGACATACTTACACAACACAATTTACATATCAAATGTACACATACTTACACAACACAATTTACATATCTAATGCACACATACTTACACAACACAATTTACATATCTAATGCACACATACTTACACAACACAATTTACATATCAAATGTACACATACTTACACAACACAATTTACATATCTAATGCACACATACTTACACAACACAATTTACATATCTAATGCACACATACTTACACAACACAATTTACATATCTAATGCAGACATACTTACACAACACAATTTACATATCAAATGTACACATACTTACACAACACAATTTACATATCTAATGCACACATACTTACACAACACAATTTACATATCTAATGCACACATACTTACACAACACAATTTACATATCTAATGCACACATACTTACACAACACAATTTACATATCTAATGCAGACATACTTACACAACACAATTTACATATCAAATGTACACATACTTACACAACACAATTTACATATCTAATGCACACATACTTACACAACACAATTTACATATCTAATGCACACATACTTACACAACACAATTTACATATCTAATGCACACATACTTACACAACACAATTTACATATCAAATGTACACATACTTACACAACACAATTTACATATCTAATGTACACATACTTACACAACACAATTTACATATCAAATGAACACATACTTACACAACACAATTTACATATCAAATGTACACATACTTACACAACACAATTTACATATCTAATGTACACATACTTACACAACACAATTTACATATCTAATGTACACATACTTACACAACACAATTTACATATCAAATGTACACATACTTACACAACACAATTTACATATCAAATGAACACATACTTACACAACACAATTTACATATCAAATGTACACATACTTACACAACACAATTTACATATCTAATGCACACATACTTACACAACACAATTTACATATCAAATGTACACATACTTACACAACACAATTTACATATCTAATGCACACATACTTACACAACACAATTTACATATCTAATGCACACATACTTACACAACACAATTTACATATCAAATGTACACATACTTACACAACACAATTTACATATCTAATGTACACATACTTACACAACACAATTTACATATCTAATGCACACATACTTACACAACACAATTTACATATCAAATGTACACATACTTACACAACACAATTTACATATCTAATGCACACATACTTACACAACACAATTTACATATCTAATGCACACATACTTACACAACACAATTTACATATATAATGCACACATACTTACACAACACAATTTACATATCTAATGCATACTTACACAACACAATTTACATATCTAATGCACATACTTACACAATTTACATATCAAATGTACACATACTTACACAACACAATTTACATATCAAATGAACACATACTTACACAACACAATTTACATATCTAATGCAGACATACTTACACAACACAATTTACATATCAGATGCACACATACTTACACAACACAATTTACATATCTAATGTACACATACTTACACAACACAATTTACATATCTAATGCACACATACTTACACAACACAATTTACATATCTAATGCACACATACTTACACAACACAATTTACATATCTAATGCACACATACTTACACAACACAATTTACATATCTAATGCACACATACTTACACAACACAATTTACATATCAAATGTACACATACTTACACAACACAATTTACATATCTAATGCACACATACTTACACAACACAATTTACATATCTAATGCACACATACTTACACAACACAATTTACATATCAAATGTACACATACTTACACAACACAATTTACATATCTAATGCACACATACTTACACAACACAATTTACATATCTAATGCACACATACTTACACAACACAATTTACATATCTAATGCACACATACTTACACAACACAATTTACATATCTAATGCACACATACTTACACAACACAATTTACATATCTAATGTACACATACTTACACAACACAATTTACATATCTAATGCACACATACTTACACAACACAATTTACATATCTAATGTACACATACTTACACAACACAATTTACATATCAAATGTACACATACTTACACAACACAATTTACATATCTAATGTACACATACTTACACAACACAATTTACATATCAAATGTACACATACTTACACAACACAATTTACATATCTAATGTACACATACTTACACAACACAATTTACATATCTAATGTACACATACTTACACAACACAATTTACATATCTAATGTACACATACTTACACAACACAATAATTATATACGATGTACAGTAGACAATACACACAATATAGAATACACAATATACAATAAAAAAATAAAAAGTATATAAAAAATATATATATACTGTAAGTAGTTTTATTGTGGAGAATATAATTATGACAGTCCAGTGTGAGATGATTAATAAAGTGCAGTGCTGATTATTGATCGTGATAGATCAAGTGTTCAACAGTCTGACTGTTTGGGGGAAGAAGCTGTCGTGTAGTCGGCTGGTGCGGGTCCTGATGCTGCGATACCGCCTGCCTGATGGTAACAGTGAGAACAGCCCATGACTCGGGTGGCTGGAGTCTCTGATGATCCCCCGAGTCTCAGGAAGAAGAGGCGCTGGTGAGCCTTCTTCACAACGGCCTCAGTGTGGACGGACCATGTGAGTTCCTCAATAATGTGGACACCGAGGAACTTGAAACTGCTGACTCTCTCCACCGGTGCTCCATTAATGGTGATGGGGCTGTGTTCTCTGTCTTTCCTCCTGAAATCCACTACAAGCTCCTTGGTTTTAATGACGGTGAGGGAGAGGTTGTGCTCCTGACACCAGCGTGTCAGAGTGTGCACCTCCTCTCTGTAGGCTCTTTCATCATTGTCAGTGATCAGACCTACCACCGTCGTATCGTCAGCAAACTTAATGATGACATTGGAGCTGTGTGTTGCCACACAGTCATGTGTGTACAGGGAATACAGGAGTGGGCTGAGAACACAGCCCTGCGGGGCTCCAGTGTTGACGGTCAGTGATGAGATGTTGTTGCTGCCCATTCTAACCACCTGACGTCTGCCTGACAGGAAATCCAGGATCCAGCTGCACAGCGAGCAGTTTAAGCCCAGAGCCCGGAGTTTCTCATCAAGCTTGGAGGGCACTATGGTGTTGAATGCTGAGCTATAGTCTACAAACAGCATTCTCACATATGTGTTCCTTTTTTCCAGATGGGAGAGAGCAGTGTGTATTGTAGATGCAATGGCATCATCAGTGGAGCGGTTGTTGCGGTAGGCAAACTGCAATGGGTCCAAAGAGGTGGGCAGCACAGAGCAGATGTAATCTCTGATTAACCCCTCAAAGCATTTGCTGATGATGGGTGTCAGAGCAACAGGACGCCAGTCATTTAAATAAGTGATTGGAGTGGTTGTGGCGTAGTGGGCTAAAGCACTGAACTGTTGGTTCAATCCCCACAGTCACCACCATTGTGTCCTTGAGTAAGACACTTAACTCCAGGTTGCTCCGGGGGGATTGTCCCTGTAATATGTGCTCTGTATAATACATTGGTACTCAGAAGGTTGCTGGTTTGATCCCCACAGTCACCACCATTGTGTCCTTGAGTAAGACACTTAACTCCAGGTTGCTCCGGGGGGATTGTCCCTGTAATAAGTGCACTGTATAATACATTGGTAATCAGAAGGTCGCTGGTTTGATCCCCACAGTCACCACCATTGTGTCCTTGAGTAAGACACTTAACTCCAGGTTGCTCCGGGGGGATTGTCCCTGTAATATGTGCTCTGTATAATACATTGGTACTCAGAAGGTTGCTGGTTTGATCCCCACAGTCACCACCATTGTGTCCTTGAGTAAGACACTTAACTCCAGGTTGCTCCGGGGGGATTGTCCCTGTAATAAGTGCTCTGTATAATACATTGGTACTCAGAAGGTTGCTGGTTTGATCCCCACAGTCACCACCATTGTGTCCTTGAGTAAGACACTTAACTCCAGGTTGCTCCGGGGGGATTGTCCCTGTAATAAGTGCACTGTAAGTCGCTTTGGATAAAAGCGTCTGCCAAATGCATAAATGTAAATGTAAATGTAAATGTAGATTGCTTCGGTACAGGCACAATGGTTGATGTTTTGAAGCATGTGGGGACTACAGACAGGGAGATGGACAGATTGAAAATGTCAGTTAAAACAACAGCCAGTTGGTTCGCGCACGCTCTGATGACGCGGCCCGGAATGCCGTCTGGACAAGAGGCTTTACGGATGTTCCTCTGTCGGAAGGATCAGGTTACATCCGCAACAGAGACGGAGAGTGAACCAACGTCTGTAACGTCAGCCGCGAGTACTCTCTCCGCGAGGGCGGTGTTATTGTCCTCGAAACGAGCATAAAATGTATTAAACTCATCCGGGAGAGATGCAGCGATGTTCATGGCGGAGTTTTTATTGCCTTTGTAGTCCGTGATGATGTTTATTCCCTGCAACATACTTCTAGAGTCGGTGGTGTTGAACTGTCTTTTGTGCCTGTACTGGCGTTTTGCTGCACTGATAGAGTTACAGAGGGCATAACTGGCTTGTTTACGCTCCTCCGCATTCCCGGAATTAAAAGCGGAGGTCCGTGCATTTAGTGCCGTGCGAACATCGCCGTTAATCCATGGTTTCTGGTCGGAACAACGTCCTCTCTATTTGTGTGTGTGTGTGTATGTGTGTGTGTGTGTACTATTTGTGTATGTATGTGAGTGTGTGTGTGTGTGTGTGTGTGTGTGTGTGTGTGGATTGCTAGAGTTTCATAAACTGGATTCTCTTATGCTAAATTAATTGACATGAGTGGCTGCTGCTGCAGCGGGGCGGAGTCTGAGAGTGTATCACACAACAGGTCCGTGCGTGTGTGTGTGTGTGTGTGTGTGCATGTGTGTGTTTGTTACAGGCAATGGAAAGTGAGTGGCCGAGAGATGTGCAGACTCACATCTGTGAACTGTGTCACTCGCTGCATCTCCAGCTCTCTCCTCTCTGCTGTTCAATCACTCATTTCCGTCCATCTCTCTATTAACACAAGCAGCAGTGATTAGATCCTCCTCCAGTCTGCCCTCTGAAAGAACATCCTTCAAACTGAACTTCTCAAGATCTATATAAACTCTTAAAGGATCTCCTCCACATGCCCCTGTGACACTCTCAGGCCAGTTAAGAGGAAAAATAAGCAGGAACCAGCTGACACACAAAAAACTCATCAGTGTTTTTTCTAAGGTTCAACATAAAGTCATGCTGCCATCCGCAGCGTTGTAATCTTCAGGTCTCCTTCTTCACTGCGGCTCTGCTTCTCTTTTATTTCCCTCCAGCTATCACTGTTAATGCAAAACATTTGTAAACAATCATTTTCCCCAGGTGTTAATCCTTACCATTATCTCTCTCCCAGTTGGCCACGGCCATCTCTCCACAGCCCCCAATATACAATTCTGTCATTACTGACGTCATGACATCTGGCCACTAGACACGGTTTGATGGTATGGACATAGCCGCCATATTTGTTTTGATTTGACATTGAATAACAAGTTCGATTTCATTCTGTTCATCACACAAGTGCCCAAATGGCTGCAGAAGATTTGCAAAATAGTGCTTGAGTCATATCAACTTCTTTTACTGTGTTTTTTGCTGTCGTGCAATTTTGGCAAATAACCCTGTGAGAACGTTTGAAAAAATGCCTGTTTTGTGTCCCACAGGAGAAAGAGAATTCAAACAGGTTTGGAGCGACGTGTAAATGACATAATTTTCCTTTTTGGGGGAAGTGTTCCTGTAACAAAGAGAAAACATCCTCCAGTACTTTTTTTTGGAGAGACTATTTGCACCCCAATACTCTGGTGCAACCATAGGGATATACGACACACTAGACAATAGGTGTCGCTGTGATGGCATGTGCTTTAAAGACGGATTCAATGTTTAGGGCTGTCCTAGCGATCGCTGTTCAAATCCAACTTTTGTCCAACTCTTTTTCCCATCTGATCTGCCTTAATTTTTACAGCATGTGTCTTACACAACCAAACACAGCCTGTCTGTCAACAATGCAATCTTTTCTACTGTAAAGTCAAGATAACAATGTTCTCTTACTTCAATCTTAAAGATAAAATGAAGTGGATAAAACAATGCTAAAACTTGAGCAACTTTGTTGCTTTTAACTGAAGAGAAAAGTTCTTGATTCCTGTACTGTAAATACACACAGTCAGACCATTTGCATGAGGAACAGATTTAATTGACATTAAAAGCTTTGTAATGTTGGCCTTTTATCATTGCATGTCTGTTTTCGAGCACAATATTGTCTAGGCACAGAATCATTTAGACGTACAAATTGTGAACCGAGCGGGCCTGAACCACACATCTGTCTTTCTCCATACATAAGGGGAGAGTTTATCTCATCCATAATAAACAACACTATCATGCATCCAGACGCAAGACACTCCCATGAAACATTGATCTCAGAGAGAGCGTGTACAGCCGCTTGCTTCTGCACTATTAATGTGTCACAGGCACTGGTATAACCCATTCCTGCAGACAGCATTGCTCTCTGGGGTGCTGTGGTGTAGCGGTTATACATGTTGGGTGCACTTTAACCCTAACTAAAAATATTGGAGGTCTGAAACCTGCAATAAGTCAATCCATGAGCCATCAAGACATCAAGTCCTGAGGTTACTCCTGTAGAGCAAAACCTGTAGTAAGTGTCATAACGTTTGAAGTTGGTGACATTAATAAAAATAAAAATGCTTTATGGTCCACACAAACAGTGCCATGTGCTGAGCAAGACTTTCTGCTGTGGTTATGTAGGACAATTATTAAACACAACACATAATCTGTCTAAATATCTAATAGTCTGTTTATAAGGCGATGTGATTATGTTACAAAATATACTGTAATCAGTTTCTCTCTCTTTTGCAGGTTTCTGTCTTGCTCTCCTCCATCATGTCTTTCTGCATTTACCGTGGCTTAGCTCCACCCTCTCAGGAAAAGCGGGTGTGGTTTTATCCACTAGCTCCGCCTCTACGTCCTTGGCCCTGCCCATCATTGTACCAGCTCTTCCTCGTGTGCTTGTTGCTCCTGCCACTTGCCTGCCAGTCACGGCGGGACAGGGGAGGAGGAGGCGTGGCTCATTACATCCCATCATCGGTAGCGCAGTACCCGCCAGTACCAAAGCTGCTGCAGGGCCTGAGCATCGCCGTGGTTCTGGTGGGCAACTCCAGCGAGGTGGTGCTCGCTGGCACTCGCGACAAAGACGAATTCACCCACATGCCCCTGGCGCCCAATGTAGAGATGCTCACCATGAACGAGACGGACCCCAAGAGCATCATCAAGAGCATCTGCGACCTGATGACGGATCACTGGCTTCAGGGGGTGGTGTTTGGAGACGACACCGACCAGGAGGCCATCGCGCAGATCCTGGACTTCATCTCCACGCAGACGCACATCCCCATACTGGGCGTGAAGGGAGGCTCCTCCATGATCATGGCCGCTAAGGTAAGACCGCTGCAAATGCAGGTTTGCTTTCATGAAAGTCCTGGAAACTTTTACTGATAATGTATTCTAATGAGCGAGCAGACTGGCCCTCTAAGAGGACGGCAGAAGTGCATGATGGGAAAGTGTGTGCTGATCAGAGAGGATGATAGCGACAGACAGAGAGAAAATGATCCAGTCCTCATCAGAAATGCTGTGAGTCAGAGATGCGCCCACGCTCAGAGGGCATGCGGTCTAAACGGCTGTGAAATCAACCAGCGCTTGTCTCTCTCCTCTAAACATGCGGCTATGAAAACTGCTGCTCAGCCCACGCTGAGATGTCCAGCGGCAAACCACATGCGACATTTACAATGTCAGATAAAGGATCCGAGTTTCCAATGGTCTTTAGTTTACAGAGGAGAAAGACTTGATGTTCTGCAGGATTGAGCAGGAGTGTTTGGTCCAGAGATGGAGTCTTTTCTCCCTTGCTGAAACAAAATGAATGTGGTTTTGGTTTGGTGCTGGTCTAGTTGGTGGACCAGCAAATCATAGCATGTGTAGCTGGTTAAGAATTCAGGGCACAACTTGGGCACACCAGCATCCAGAACAGAACATACAAGCTGCTGTGTGTGTTTTTCAGCAGGGTTTCTGAAGAGTTTTGCTGTCTTCATGCTAAAAATAGTGTATGTGGGTTATTTTCTCTTTGAAGTTGTTAATATCAGTCTCTGTGATCTGCTTGCTCATCTATACATTGTTTTCTTCCCACTTTTATAGTAATGTGAAAGGTTTTTGGACACATTTGGAAAAGTGTCTCAGATCTGTGACATGCTGTTGATACTGTGATCGGGTGTTATAGACCACAGTGTTTAAAAGGAAGTAGATGCAGCCAGACATGGCTGACCATTGTTTGAACAGACCAGACACAGTGTGGAGATGTTTCGGCTTTGATGGAGCTTCAGTCCGGAGTACATAAGACATTATAGATATTACAGCTTCATTTTCTGTTAATGCATGATTTTCTGTAAAGCTGCTTTGAAATGATGTGTTATGAAAAGCGCTATACGAATAAAAATGACTTAACTACGTCTGTTAACGATGAATCGGTAATCGATTATTTGCTCAATACTCTGTGTTGAACTAAATAAATGTGACTGATATAAAGCATCTTTGATGCTGATTCATTGAGAGGAACCGATATTAGGACTGTGGCAGAGCCGACCTTCCTGTAGACAGCTTACATAAGGGTATACTTTGTTTTTAATTGGCCCGCTTTGCTTGCGCATTGTTGAGCGCTCTATCTTTTCTGATAAGGACACGTTCGAAATGTGTAGTACGACTACTTTGCTATTTCTATGACTTCAAGTCACTCCATTAAGATTATATCGAGTCCTATGCATTGTGTCATGTTGTGTTGGGGTCACGGTTAGTGGTCACAGTTATATATTACGGTTAGGGTTTACGGTTAGGGGTTATGGGTCACGGTTATATGTTACGGTTAGGGATTATGGTTAGGGGTTACGATAATACGTTACGGTAAGGGTTACGGTTATATGTTATATGTTATTGTTATATGTTACGGTTAGGGGTTATGGTTATATGTTACGGTTAGGGGTTATGGTCATGGTTAAATGTTACGGTTATGGGTTATGGTTATATGTTACGGTTATATGTTATGGTTATATGTTAGGGTTAGGGGTCACAGTTATATGTTACGGTTAGGGGTTACGGTTATGGGTCACGGTTATATGTTATGGTTAGGGGTTACGGTTATATGTTATGGTTAGGGGTTACGGTTATGGGTCACGGTTATATGTTATGGTTAGGGGTTACGGTTAGGGGTTATGGTTAGGGATTATGGTTCTATGGTTATATTACACCATTGTGCCCTTGAGCAAGGCACTTAACTCCAGGTTGTTCCGGGGGGATTATCCCTGTAATAAGTGCACTGTAAGTCGCTTTGGATAAAAGCATCTGCCAAATGCATAAATGTAAATGTAAATATGTTACAGTTAGGGGTTATGGTTATGGTTATGGGTCACGGTTATATGTTACGGTTATGGATTACGTTGTATGTTACGGTTAGGGGTTATGGTTAGGGATTATGGTTATGGGTCTTGGTTAATTGTTACGGTTATGGGTTACGGTTATATGTTATGGTTAGGGGTTATGGTTAGGGATTATGGGTATGGGTCACGGTTATATGTTATGGTTATGGATTATGGTTATGGGTCACGGTTATATGTTATGGTTAGGGATTATGGTTATGGGTTACGGTTATATGTTATGGTTAGGGGTTATGGTTAGGGATTATGGTTATGGGTCATGGTTATATGTTATGGTTAGGGATTATGGTTATGGGTTATGGTTATATGTTATGGTTAGGGATTATGGTTATAGGTCATGGTTATATGTTATGGTTAGGTGTTAGGGTTATGGGTCACGGTTATATGATACGGTTAGGGGTTATGGTTATGGGTTATGGTTATATGTTATGGTTGGGGGTTATGGTTAGGGATTATGGTTATGGGTTATGGTTATATGTTATGGTTAGGGGTTATGGTTAGGGATTATGGTTATGGGTCATGGTTATATGTTACAGTTAGGGATTATGGTTATGGGTCATGGTTATATGTTATGGTTAGGGATTATGGTTATGGGTTATGGTTATATGTTATGGTTAGGGATTATGGGTATGGGTCACGGTTATATGTTACAGTTAGGGATTATGGTTATGGGTCATGGTTATATGTTATGGTTAGGGATTATGGTTATGGGTTATGGTTATATGTTATGGTTAGGGATTATGGTTATGGGTCATGGTTATATGTTATGGTTAGGTGTTAGGGTTATGGGTCACGGTTATATGATACGGTTAGGGGTTATGGTTATGGGTTATGGTTATATGTTATGGTTGGGGGTTATGGTTAGGGATTATGGTTATGGGTTATGGTTATATGTTATGGTTAGGGGTTATGGTTAGGGATTATGGTTATGGGTCATGGTTATATGTTATGGTTAGGGATTATGGTTATGGGTCACGGTTATATGTTATGGTTAGGGATTATGGTTATGGGTTACGGTTAGGGGTTACGGTTAGGGATTATGGTTAGGGGTTATGGGTCACTGTTATATGTTAGGGTTAGGGGTCACAGTTATATGTTACAGTTAGGGGTTAAGGTTATGGGTCACGGTTATATGTTATGGTTCGGGGTTACGTTTAGGGATTATGGTTATGGGTCACGGTTAGGGGTTACGGTTAGGGATTATGGTTAGGGGTTATGGTTATGGGTCACTGTTATATGTTACGGTTAGGGATTATGGTTAGGGGTTATGGTTATGGGTCACGGTTATATGTTATGGTTAGGGATTATGGTTATGGGTTATGGTTATATGTTATGGTTAGGGGTTATGGTTAGGGATTATGGTTATGGGTCATGGGTTATGGGTCACGGTTATATGTTATGGTTAGGGATTATGGTTATGGGTTACGGTTAGGGGTTACGGTTAGGGATTATGGTTAGGGGTTATGGGTCACTGTTATATGTTAGGGTTAGGGGTCACAGTTATATGTTACGGTTAGGGGTTAAGGTTATGGGTCACGGTTATATGTTATGGTTCGGGGTTACGTTTAGGGATTATGGTTATGGGTCATGGTTAGGGGTTACGGTTAGGGATTATGGTTAGGGGTTATGGTTATGGGTCACTGTTATATGTTACGGTTAGGGGTTATGGGTCATGGTTAAATGTTACGGTTATGGGTTACGGTTATATGTTATGGTTAGGGGTTATGGTTAGGGATTATGGTTATGGGTCACGGTTATATGTTATGGTTAGGGGTTAGGGTTATGGTCACGGTTATTGGTCACGATTATATTACCCGGTTAGGGTTTACGGTTATGGTTTTGGGTCACGGTTATATGTTACGGTTAGGGGTTACGGTTAGGGGTCACGGTTATATGTTATGGTTCGGGGTTATGATTAGGGGTTACTGTTATATGTTACGGTTAGGGGTTATGGTTATGGGTTACGGTTATATGTTACAGTTAGGGATTGTGGTTATGGGTCACGGTTATATGTTACGGTTAGGGATTATGGTTATGGGTCACGGTTATATGTTACGGTTAGGGGTTATGGTTATGGGTCACGGTTATATGTTACAGTTAGGGATTGTGATTAGGGGTTATGGTTAGGGATTATGGTTATGGGTCACGGTTATATGTTACGGTTAGGGGTTATGATTATGGGTTACTGTTATATGTTACGGTTAGGGGTTATGGTTATGGGTTATGGATATGTTGTGGTTAGGGGTTAAGGTTATGGGTTATGGTTAGGGGTTATGGGTTACGGTTATGGGTCACGGTTATATGTTACGGTTATGGGTTACGGTTATGGGTTTCGGTTATGGGTTACGGATAGGGTTTATGGTTATGGGTCATGGTTATGGGTTACGGTTATGGGTTAGAATTAAGATAGAATTTCAAAAAGAACTTGTTATGGGTTAGTCATATCACCTTTATGAATTATAAAGTGTTGTCTCTACATTTGAAAATGACACTCAAGCATGCACCCTGCAGGGTTTATCGATGAATCGCTTCCCCTTCATTAATATTTATGGTAATGGTAAATGTCCTTTTTAACCTTAGTGGTATTCAAAGCACTTCACACTGCCTAACTGCCTAACACACATTCACACACCAATGACGGTAGAGCTGCCATGCAAGGTGCTAGTTGGGAGCAACTTGGGGTTCAGTGTCTTGCCCAAGGACACTTCGGCATGTGGAGTCATGTGGGCTGGGAATCGAACTGCCAAACCTAAGATTAGTGTCCGACCCGCTCTACCATCTGAGTCACCTGAAGATAAACATGGAAATCAAGCATAAACCCCACCGAGAGAAACAAATTAGATTAATCCAAATGACACAGAATCATCTATTGATGTAATTCAAACACAACAACAGAGTAAACATCAATGGCTCTAAAAAGACATAATGGCTATCAGTACACAGTTCTGAACTCACAGTGATAACCACATGTTCCTTTATATCTGCGTCATGTGAACAGAACTGAACTTATTCAGTAATGTTCTACAAAAATCAAACGGCATACTGTTGGCATTCATGCTTTCTGCATACAGTCACAAGACGCCAAACCGTTGCTATGGTGATCACTATCAGTCGTGCCAAATTTTGAAGTGACTATTGTGTATACACACAGAATGACCATTTACAGGATTCACTCACACGTTTAAATGTGGTTGTCACTCCTAAAACTTTGCAATGTGAATGCGGTCAGTCTCACCTGTTCAGTCCTCTCTCTCCCTGTCTCCCTCCCTGTCTGTCTCTCTGTCTCTCTCTCCCTGTCTCTCCCTGTTTATCTCTCTCTCCCTGTCTGTCTCTCTCTGTCTCTCTCTCTCTCTCTGGCCTGGTTTAGATAGTGACAGTGTATCATGTGTGTTCCCCTTTTAAAGATGAGAGAACTAGGACACAAATTTAGGGCTCCTTCTCTCTCTATCTCTCTCTCTCTCTCTCTCTCTGTCTCTTTATGGAGATCTAAGATATGGCCATTTTTAACTCTGTCTTGCTCTCTCAGTCTATCTCTGTGTTCTAGATCCTTATATTCTAACTCGAGATGTTTTCTTGCTCTTTATCACACTGCTCCTCTTCACATCCCTCCTTCTGTTCGTCCTTCCTCTGTCCTGCCGCCTGTTCCTGCTGTTCACCAGACTCAGCGAGACAGAAAGAGAGACAGACAGGCACTATCTGGAGAGGCTGAATGGGAGCATGAGTTCCGCTCAGTCAATTACCCAGAGTTCTGGGTCAAGCTGCATCCTGTCAGGATACCACAAGCTGGCACACACACACACACACACACACACACACACACACACACACACACACACACACACACACACTCACTCACTCACTCACTCACTCTCTCTCACACACACACACACACACACACACACACACACACTCACTCACTCACTCACTCACTCACACACTCACTCACTCTCTCTCTCACACACACACACACACTCTCTCTTTCTCATTTCCATGTTTATCATGCACACATTTGGGATATGTGTGTGATTCTACTGACTCTGTCAGAAAATGAGAGGATGTAATAGGCTAGAGGTTTGATTACTTTAGGGTTAGGGTTAGGTTATATTATCCATCCATACCCAGTTTTCGGCTTTAAGCAGGTGAGAAGACTTTATTTAAGAAGCAGAGGTTGGAGAGGGCAGTGAGGGGGGAAGTTTTTCACAGGCTGGGCACTGCTCGGAGAAAGAATGATTCTCTCGGTACTCGTCACTTGTTTCTTGAGACAAAAAAGTCAGTTTCATACAATGTTCAAGATAAAACAGATTTTTGGGACAAAAGGCGGTACTGTCGGGATGTGGAACATGGCTCGTAAAATTGGGACTGTCCCGGTTATATCGGGACGTCATTTCACCCCAAAATTGGAAAGTTGGAAAGTCCCAGTTGCGACCTCAATGCATTCCAGTAAATCACACATCATGGGCACATGCACACCACCACAAGATGGTGCCATGTCTCGCCATGCCAGTTATGGTAAAGGCATAAAAGTCATAAACACAAAGTGCTCATGATCTTGTATATTGCAGTGAAAATACTTAAAAGTTTGTTTTTGCATTTCATGCTTGTTGGCTGCCACCATCTTGAAAATTATGTCAAATGACGCTTAGAGATTACATAAATAGACAGAAGAACAGAGAGTCCTGCAACAGATGTCATGACCCCCACAGAGTCCCCACTGAACAATGAGTCAGTCTGAGATTATATAAAGAGACAGAAGCAATTGAGACTAAATAGATAGAAGAACAGGGAGTCCTGCAACAGATGTCATGACCCCCACAGAGTCCCCCACTGAACATTGAGTCAGTCTGAGATTATATAAAGAGACAGAAGCAATTGAGACTATATAGATAGAAGAACAGGGAGTCCTGCAACAGATGTCATGACCCCCACAGAGTCCCCCACTGAACATTGAGTCAGTCTGAGATTATATAAAGAGACAGAAGCAATTGAGACTAAATAGATAGAAGAACAGGGAGTCCTGCAACAGATGTCATGACCCCCACAGAGTCCCCACTGAACATTGAGTCAGTCTGAGATTATATAAAGAGACAGAAGCAATTGAGACTAAATAGATAGAAGAACAGGGAGTCCTGCAACAGATGTCATGACCCCCACAGAGTCCCCACTGAACATTGAGTCAGTCTGAGATTATATAAAGAGACAGAAGCAATTGAGACTAAATAGATAGAAGAACAGGGAGTCCTGCAACAGATGTCATGACCCCCACAGAGTCCCCCACTGAACATCGAGTCAGTCTGAGATTATATAAAGAGACAGAAGCAATTGAGACTAAATAGATAGAAGAACAGGGAGTCCTGCAACAGATGTCATGACCCCCACAGAGTCCCCCACTGAACATCGAGTCAGTCTGAGATTATATAAAGAGACAGAAGCAATTGAGACTAAATAGATAGAAGAACAGGAGTCCTGCAACAGATGTCATGACCCCCACAGAGTCCCCACTGAACATTGAGTCAGTCTGAGATTATATAAAGAGACAGAAGCAATTGAGACTAAATAGATAGAAGAACAGGGAGTCCTGCAACAGATGTCATGACCCCCACAGAGTCCCCACTGAACATTGAGTCAGTCTGAGATTATATAAAGAGACAGAAGCAATTGAGACTAAATAGATAGAAGAACAGGGAGTCCTGCAACAGATGTCATGACCCCCACAGAGTCCCCACTGAACATTGAGTCAGTCTGAGATTATATAAAGAGACAGAAGCAATTGAGACTAAATAGATAGAAGAACAGGGAGTCCTGCAACAGATGTCATGACCCCCACAGAGTCCCCACTGAACATTGAGTCAGTCTGAGATTATATAAAGAGACAGAAGCAATTGAGACTAAATAGATAGAAGAACAGGGAGTCCTGCAACAGATGTCATGACCCCCACAGAGTCCCCACTGAACATCGAGTCAGTCTGAGATTATATAAAGAGACAGAAGCAATTGAGACTAAATAGATAGAAGAACAGGGAGTCCTGCAACAGATGTCATGACCCCCACAGAGTCCCCACTGAACATCGAGTCAGTCTGAGATTATATAAAGAGACAGAAGCAATTGAGACTAAATAGATAGAAGAACAGGGAGTCCTGCAACAGATGTCATGACCCCCACAGAGTCCCCACTGAACATCGAGTCAGTCTGAGATTATATAAAGAGACAGAAGCAATTGAGACTAAATAGATAGAAGAACAGGGAGTCCTGCAACAGATGTCATGACCCCCACAGAGACCCCACTGAACATCGAGTCAGTCTGAGATTATATAAAGAGACAGAAGCAATTGAGACTAAATAGATAGAAGAACAGGGAGTCCTGCAACAGATGTCATGACCCCCACAGAGTCCCCACTGAACATTGAGTCAGTCTGAGATTATATAAAGAGACAGAAGCAATTGAGACTAAATAGATAGAAGAACAGGGAGTCCTGCAACAGATGTCATGACCCCCACAGAGTCCCCACTGAACATTGAGTCAGTCTGAGATTATATAAAGAGACAGAAGCAATTGAGACTAAATAGATAGAAGAACAGGGAGTCCTGCAACAGATGTCATGACCCCCACAGAGTCCCCACTGAACATTGAGTCAGTCTGAGATTATATAAAGAGACAGAAGCAATTGAGACTAAATAGATAGAAGAACAGGGAGTCCTGCAACAGATGTCATGACCCCCACAGAGTCCCCACTGAACATTGAGTCAGTCTGAGATTATATAAAGAGACAGAAGCAATTGAGACTAAATAGATAGAAGAACAGGGAGTCCTGCAACAGATGTCATGACCCCCACAGAGTCCCCACTGAACATCGAGTCAGTCTGAGATTATATAAAGAGACAGAAGCAATTGAGACTAAATAGATAGAAGAACAGGGAGCCCTGCAACAGATGTCATGACCCCCACAGAGACCCCACTGAACATCGAGTCAGTCTGAGATTATATAAAGAGACAGAAACAATTGAGACTAAATAGATAGAAGAACAGAGAGTCCTGCAACAGATGTCATGACCCCCACAGAGTCCCCACTGAACATTGAGTCAGTCTGAGATTATATAAAGAGACAGAAGCAATTGAGACTAAATAGATAGAAGAACAGGGAGCCCTGCAACAGATGTCATGACCCCCACAGAGTCCCCACTGAACATTGAGTCAGTCTGAGATTATATAAAGAGACAGAAGCAATTGAGACTAAATAGATAGAAGAACAGGGAGTCCTGCAACAGATGTCATGACCCCCACAGAGACCCCACTGAACATCGAGTCAGTCTGAGATTATATAAAGAGACAGAAGCAATTGAGACTAAATAGATAGAAGAACAGGGAGTCCTGCAACAGATGTCATGACCCCCACAGAGTCCCCACTGAACATTGAGTCAGTCTGAGATTATATAAAGAGACAGAAGCAATTGAGACTAAATAGATAGAAGAACAGGGAGTCCTGCAACAGATGTCATGACCCCCACAGAGTCCCCACTGAACATTGAGTCAGTCTGAGATTATATAAAGAGACAGAAGCAATTGAGACTAAATAGATAGAAGAACAGAGAGTCCTGCAACAGATGTCATGACCCCCACAGAGTCCCCACTGAACATCGAGTCAGTCTGAGATTATATAAAGAGACAGAAGCAATTGAGACTAAATAGATAGAAGAACAGGAAGCCCTGCAACAGATGTCATGACCCCCACAGAGACCCCACTGAACATCGAGTCAGTCTGAGATTATATAAAGAGACAGAAGCAATTGAGACTAAATAGATAGAAGAACAGGGAGTCCTGCAACAGATGTCATGACCCACACAGAGTCCCCACTGAACATTGAGTCAGTCTGAGATTATATAAAGAGACAGAAGCAATTGAGACTAAATAGATAGAAGAACAGGGAGCCCTGCAACAGATGTCATGACCCCCACAGAGTCCCCACTGAACATTGAGTCAGTCTGAGATTATATAAAGAGACAGAAGCAATTGAGACTAAATAGATAGAAGAACAGGGAGCCCTGCAACAGATGTCATGACCCCCACAGAGACCCCCACTGAACAATGAGTCAGTCTGAGATTATATAAAGAGACAGAAGCAATTGAGACTAAATAGATAGAAGAACAGGGAGCCCTGCAACAGATGTCATGACCCCCACAGAGTCCCCACTGAACATCGAGTCAGTCTGAGATTATATAAAGAGACAGAAGCAATTGAGACTAAATAGATAGAAGAACAGGGAGCCCTGCAACAGATGTCATGACCCCCAAAGAGACCCCACTGAACATTGAGTCAGTATGAGATTATATAAAGAGACAGAAGCAATTGAGACTAAATAGATAGAAGAACAGGGAGCCCTGCAACAGATGTCATGACCCCCACAGAGTCCCCCACTGAACAATGAGTCAGTCTGAGATTATATAAAGAGACAGAAGCAATTGAGACTAAATAGATAGAAGAACAGGGAGCCCTGCAACAGATGTCATGACCCCCACAGAGTCCCCACTGAACATTGAGTCAGTCTGAGATTATATAAAGAGACAGAAGCAATTGGGACTAAATAGATAGAAGAACAGGGAGTCCTGCAACAGATGTCATGACCCCCACAGAGTCCCCCACTGAACAATGAGTCAGTCTGAGATTATATAAAGAGACAGAAGCAATTGAGACTAAATAGATAGAAGAACAGGGAGCCCTGCAACAGATGTCATGACCCCCACAGAGACCCCACTGAACATCGAGTCAGTCTGAGATTATATAAAGAGACAGAAGCAATTGAGACTAAATAGATAGAAGAACAGGGAGTCCTGCAACAGATGTCATGACCCCCACAGAGACCCCACTGAACATCGAGTCAGTCTGAGATTATATAAAGAGACAGAAGCAATTGAGACTAAATAGATAGAAGAACAGGGAGTCCTGCAACAGATGTCATGACCCCCACAGAGTCCCCACTGAACATTGAGTCAGTCTGAGATTATATAAAGAGACAGAAGCAATTGAGACTAAATAGATAGAAGAACAGGGAGCCCTGCAACAGATGTCATGACCCCCACAGAGTCCCCCACTGAACATCGAGTCAGTCTGAGATTATATAAAGAGACAGAAGCAATTGAGACTAAATAGATAGAAGAACAGGGAGTCCTGCAACAGATGTCATGACCCCCAAAGAGACCCCACTGAACATCGAGTCAGTCTGAGATTATATAAAGAGACAGAAGCAATTGAGACTAAATAGATAGAAGAACAGGGAGTCCTGCAACAGATGTCATGACCCCCACAGAGTCCCCACTGAACATTGAGTCAGTCTGAGATTATATAAAGAGACAGAAGCAATTGAGACTAAATAGATAGAAGAACAGGGAGCCCTGCAACAGATGTCATGACCCCCACAGAGTCCCCACTGAACATTGAGTCAGTCTGAGATTATATAAAGAGACAGAAGCAATTGAGACTAAATAGATAGAAGAACAGAGAGTCCTGCAACAGATGTCATGACCCCCACAGAGTCCCCACTGAACATCGAGTCAGTCTGAGATTATATAAAGAGACAGAAGCTATTGAGACTAAATAGATAGAAGAACAGAGAGTCCTGCAACAGATGTCATGACCCCCACAGAGTCCCCACTGAATATTGAGTCTAAATAGATTCTCCTAAAAGCTTGAGCATCCGATCTGCCAACAACCAAGAAAAACTGTCTGCAGGTGTATCTAGGAGAATTGGTGCTGTTTTAAAGGCAAAATTGGTCACACCAAGTATTGATTTAGCTTCTTTATGTTTACTGTTTTATGCTTATGTATGACATTAAGTGATCAATGAAAACTATTTATGTCATTATTTTTGAAAACATCCTCACAATGCAACATTTTTCACAAGTGCCTAAACCTTTTGCACAGCACTGTATAGTATAAGCTTATCTGCTGAATATGTCATTGTGTTTACATTCACAGCATTTTCTATTATATTGTAATATCTTTTTGCTGTCTGTTCCATCTGACACTTTTCACACTAGAACTGTGTACTGGTCGGTGCTGCACTGTCTCTTACAGTACTTATTGTCCTGTTTCAGCAATTACTGTACCATCTTGTAAATGGTCTGCACTTATATAGCACCTTTTTAACCTTAGCTGTATTCAAAGCGCTGTACACTGCGTCTAAAAAGCGTTCACCCATTCACACACACATTCACACACCATTGACGGCAGAGCTGCATGTAATGTGCTAGCCTGCCATTGGGAGCAACTTGGTGTTCAGTGTCTTGCCCAAGGACACTTCGGTATATGGAGTCGTGCGGGCCGGCAATCAAACCGCCAACCCTGCGATAAGTGGCCGAACCGGTCCACCACCTGACCACAGCCGCCCACTACTTTGTTTGGACATGATTGCGAAATGTAGCAAATGTGTAGGTCTTTTATTTCTGTGTAGTCTCATGTAGTTCTGTTTTTGTTTTATGTTGTTTTTATGTAGCACCGTGGTTCTGGAGGAATGTCTTTTCATTTCACTGTGTACTTTACTTGCTGTATATGGTTGAAATTGCAATAAAGGCCACTTGACTTGACTTGATGAGACATATTAATGACCGAGAAGTGTGTCCTTTGTCAAATGCAAAACATTCTCTGACATTATGCAATTTTGTATGATGCCTCTTCACCTTAATGTGAGTCCTTGTGAGACCGGTATCTTCCTGATCCATGCACAATGTCCCTGCAAGTCTGGTTAAGATGGAGCGGCTGGACCCACACTGTGGATTAGCGAGTTTACATCACGCCCATCCCATTGGAGTGTCTGCCAGGCCATTAGAGAATCCAAAGGTTCTTTAGAAGGAGTCAAACCCACACCTCTAATCCTCCCTACCTGGACCAACCCCTATGCTCTCCCCGACCATCACTTTACCTCACGCCCCCTTTCACTGAAGCACATTTTCTTTCATAGTCATTCATAGTCTGAGAAATCCTTTACATTCTTAAACTGTCCATTACAGTGTGTGGCACAAGTGTGATTTGTCTTTCATTGAAAGTGTCTGATAAACATGAACAGCACTGAGATACGGGTCAGTCCATCTCTGTCACCTCATAGTCGACGAGCCATATCAGGCCAGATGACCCCAGACCGGTCAATTCTATTAATGAACGTGTGTGGCGATAATATTATGCCTGCTGATAAAGCGATGTGTCCCTTTCAAGGTAGATAGTCCACTCAGCGGATATCTTTAAAATGTTCCCAGGCAGCTATTTTCCATGGATAAAAGTGAAGCTCCTATCTACTTGAACGAGGAAGACTGAAATTTCCAAAACAATTTGTCAACGTTGCATTTAATGAACCTATTTAAAATCAGCAGTAAAATCAGACAACAATGGTACATTGTGCTTCTTTAACTCATAAGATGCTGAAAAACTCAGGCTGGTTCAGCTAATGTGCATGTGTGTTTTCGAGTTCACTGACGTAGATTGGTTCTTTAACCCATAAAGGCCTTTGTGCACTAAAATGTTCACAGTGATTAACATTTTGTATTGAAACAATGGATTCCAATGAAGCCATTTACACCTGGAGTGAACATTAATTTGCCAACAAAACACTCACCAACACACTCACACACACACACTCACACACACACACACTTACATACACACATAAACACACACACTCATCTGGTAATTACAAATGTATTATGTTATAAATGTGATTTAAGAGGACATCATTTAAATAGTTTAAAAACATATTAAACAATGTTTTATTGAAAATGTAAAAAGGCAAAATGTTTTCTGTGAGGGTTAAGTTTAGGGGTTGTTTTGGGTTTAGGGGATGTGTTAGGTTTAGGGGTTGGGTTAGGTTAGGTTTAGGGGTTGTTTTGGGTTTAGGGATTGTGTTCGGTTTAGGGGATGTCTTGGGTTTAGGGGTTGGGTTGGGTTTAGGGGATGTGTTGGGTTTAGGGGTTGTGTTGGGTTTAGGGGTTGTGTTGGGTTTAGGGGTTGTGTTGGGTTTAGGGGATGTGTTGGGTTTAGGGGTTGTGTTGGGTTTAGGGGATGTGTTGGGTTTAGGGGATGTGTTAGGTTTAGGGGATGTGTTGGGTTTAGGGGATGTGTTAGGTTTAGGGTTTGTGTTGGGTTTAGGGGATGTGTTGGGTTTAGGGGATGTGTTGGGTTTAGGGGATGTGTTAAGTTTAGGGGATGTGTTGGGTTTAGGGGATGTGTTGGGTTTAGGGGATGTGTTAGGTTTAGGGGATGTGTTGGGTTTAGGGGATGTGTTGGGTTAGGGGATGTGTTGGGTTTAGGAGTTGTGTTGGGTTTAGGGGTTGTGTTGGGTTTAGGGGATGTGTTGGGTTTAGGGGTTGTGTTGGGTTTAGGGGATGTGTTGGGTTTAGGGGATGTGTTAGGTTTAGGGTTTGTGTTGGGTTAGGGGATGTGTTGGGTTTAGGAGTTGTGTTGGGTTTAGGGGTTGTGTTGGGTTTAGGGGATGTGTTGGGTTTAGGGGTTGTGTTGGGTTTAGGGGATGTGTTGGGTTTAGGGGATGTGTTAGGTTTAGGGTTTGTGTTGGGTTTAGGGGATGTGTTGGGTTTAGGGGATGTGTTGGGTTTAGGGGATGTGTTAGGTTTAGGGGATGTGTTGGGTTTAGGGGATGTGTTGGGTTTAGGGGTTGTGTTGGGTTTAGGGGATGTGTTGGGTTTAGGGGATGTGTTAGGTTTAGGGTTTGTGTTGGTTTTAGGGGTTGTGTTGGGTTTAGGGGTTGTGTTGGGTTTAGGGGATGTGTTGGGTTTAGGGGTTGTGTTGGGTTTAGGGGATGTGTTGGGTTTAGGGGATGTGTTAGGTTTAGGGTTTGTGTTGGTTTTAGGGGTAGTGTTGGGTTTAGGGGTTATGTTAGGTTTAGGGGATGTGTTAGGTTTAGGGGATGTGTTGGGTTTAGGGGATGTGTTGGGTTTAGGGGTTGTGTTGGGTTTAGGGGATGTGTTGGGTTTAGGGGATGTGTTAGGTTTAGGGTTTGTGTTGGTTTTAGGGGTTGTGTTGGGTTTAGGGGTTATGTTAGGTTTAGGGGATGTGTTAGGTTTAGGGGATGTGTTGGGTTTAGGGGTTGTGTTGGGTTTAGGGGATGTGTTGGGTTTAGGGGTTGTGTTGGGTTTAGGGGATGTGTTGGGTTTAGGGGTTGTGTTGGGTTCAGGGCTTGTGTTGGGTTTAGGGGTTGTGTTGGGTTTAGGGGTTGTGTTGGGTTTAGGGATTGTGTTGGGTTTAGGGGATGTGTTGGTTTTAGGGGTTGGGTTGGGTTTAGGGGTTGTGTGGGGTTTAGGGGTTGTATTGGGTTTAGGGGATGTGTTGGGTTTAGGGGTTGTGTTGGGTTTAGGGGTTGTGTTGGGTTTAGGGGATGTGTTGGGTTTAGGGGTTGTGTTGGGTTTAGTGGTTGTGTTGGGTTTAGGGGATGTGTTGGGTTTAGGGTTTGTGTTGGTTTTAGGGGTTGGGTTGGGTTTAGGGGTTGGGTTGGGTTTAGGGGATGTGTTGGGTTTAGGGGATGTGTTGGTTTTAGGGGTTGGTTTAGGTTTAGGGGTTGTGTTGGGTTTAGGGATTGTGTTCGGTTTAGGGGATGTGTTGGGTTTAGGGGTTGTGTTGGGTTTAGTGGTTGTGTTGGGTTTAGGGGATGTGTTGGGTTTAGGGTTTGTGTTGGTTTTAGGGGTTGGGTTGGGTTTAGGGGATGTGTTGGGTTTAGGGGATGTGTTGGTTTTAGGGGTTGGTTTAGGTTTAGGGGTTGTGTTGGGTTTAGGGGTTGTGTTGGGTTTAGGGGATGTGTTGAGTTTAGGGGTTATGTTGGGTTTAGGGGATGTCTTGGGTTTAGGGGTTGGGTTGGGTTTAGGGATTGTGTTCAGTTTAGGGGATGTCTTGGGTTTAGGGGTTGGGTTAGGTTTAGGGGATGTGTTAGGTTTAGGGGTTATGTTAGGTTTAGGGGATGTGTTAGGTTTAGGGGTTGTGTTAGGTTTAGGGGATGTGTTGGGTTTAGGGGTTGGGTTGGGTTTAGGGATTGTGTTGGGTTTAGGGGTTATTTTTGGTTCAGGGGTTGTGTTGGGTTTAGAGGATGTGTTAGGTTTAGGGGTTGTGTTAGGTTTAGGGGTTATGTTAGGTTTAGGGGTTGTGTTAGGTTTAGGGTTTATGTTAGGTTTAGGGGATGTGTTAGGTTTAGGGGTTGTTTTGGGTTTAGGGGTTGTGTTAGGTTTAGGGGTTGTTTTGGGTTTAGGGATTGTGTTCGGTTTAGGGGTTGGGTTAGGTTTAGGGGATGTGTTGGGTTTAGGGGTTGTGTTGGGTTTAGGGGTTGTTTTGGGTTTAGGGGTTGTGTTTGGGTTAGGGGTCATTTTGGGTTTAGGGGTCGTGTTGGGTTTAGGGGTTGTGTTAGGTTTAGGGGTTGTGTTGGGTTTAGGGGTTGTGTTAGGTTTAGGGGTTATGTTAGGTTTAGGGGTTGTGTTGGGTTTAGGGGATGTGTTAGGTTTAGGGGTTGTGTTAGGTTTAGTGGTTGTGTTAGGTTTAGGGGATGTGTTAGGTTTAGGGGTTGTGTTAAGTTTAGGGGTTGTGTTAGGTTTAGGGATTGTGTTGGGTTTAGGGGTTGTGTTAGGTTTAGGGGTCGTGTTGGGTTTAGGGGATGTGTTGGGTTTAGGTGTTGTGTTGGGTTTAGGGGTTGTGTTAGGTTTAGGGGTTATGTTAGGTTTAGGGGTTATGTTAGGTTTAGGGGATGTGTTGGGTTAAGGGGTTGTGTTGGGTTTAGGGGTTGTTTTGGGTTTAGGGGTTGTGTTGGGTTTAGGGGTCATTTTGGGTTTAGGGGTTGTGTTAGGTTTAGGGGTTATGTTAGGTTTAGGGGATGTGTTAGGTTTAGGGGTTGTGTTGGGTTTAGGGGATGTGTTAGGTTTAGGGGTTGTGTTGGGTTTAGGGGTTGTGTTAGGTGTAGGGGATGTGTTGGGTTTAGGGGTTGTATTGGGTTTAGGGGTTGTTTTGGGTTTAGGGGTGCTGTTGGGTTTAGGGTTTGTGTTGGGTTTAGGGGTTGTGTTAGGTTTAGGGGTTATGTTGGGTTTAGGGGTTGTGTTGGGTTTAGGGGTTGTGATGGGTTTAGGGGTTGTGTTGGGTTTAGGGGTTGTGTGGGGTTTAGGGGTTGTGATGGGTTTAGGGGTTGTGTTGGGTTTAGGGGTTGTGTGGGGTTTAGGGGTTGTGTTGGGTTTAGGGGTTGTGATGGGTTTAGGGGTTGTGTGGGGTTTAGGGGTTGTGATGGGTTTAGGGGTTGTGTTGGGTTTAGAGGTTGTGTGGGGTTTAGGGGTTGTGATGGGTTTAGGGGTTATGTTAGGTTTAGGGGTATGTGGGGTTTAGGGGTTGTGTTGGGTTTAGGGGTTGTGTTGGGTTTAGGGGTTGTGTGGGGTTTAGGGGTTGTGATGGGTTTAGGGGTTGTGTTGGGTTTAGAGGTTGTGTGGGGTTTAAGGGTTGTGATGGGTTTAGGGGTTATGTTGGGTTTAGGGGCTGTGTTGGGTTTAGGGGTGGTGTTGGGTTTAGGGGTTGTGTTGGGTTTATGGGTATTCTGCTCCGAGCAGTGTATGACACCTTACCAACCCCAGTCAATTTGCACAGATGGGGGATGAGGGAGGACCCACTGTGCGAGCTGTGTGGTGGGTAAGGAACGATGGCGCACATTCTGTCAGGGTGTAAGATTGAATTGACACAGGGGAGATACAGGTGGTGCCATGACAGTGTGTTGGCAGAGCTTGCAGACATCCTGGAGCATGAAAGGAGGAAGAAACAACCAGTCAAAGCAAGACTACTGTTGAGTACCATCGCCTTTGTGAAAAAGGGCCAAAGACCTGTCATCCACAGCCAAGCCAGGCAGAATATTCTGCAGACAGCCCAGGGATGGGAAATGGAGTTTGAGCTCGGGAGGAAACTCCACTTCCCCGAGGCGGTATTGGCCACAACTATAAGGCCCGACATCATCATGTGGTCTCCAGAGGGAAAGAAAATCATCCTGGTGGAGTTGACGGTGCCGTGGGAGGAGGTCTGCGACGAAGCTGCAGAGAGGAAAAAAGCCAAATACCAGCAACTTGTCCAAGACTGCCGGGACAAGGGGTGGACAACATGGCTGATGACGGTGGAGGTCGGGTGTCAAGGGTTCCCAGCCCAATCTGTGTGGAACTTATTGACAAAGGTTGGACTGAGAGGCCACTTGAGGAAAGCAGCAGTTCGTAGGCTGGGAGAAGCATCAGAGAGAGCCACCTGTTGGCTCTGGCATAAGAGAGAGGACACAAGCTGGAAGCCTAGAAGAGAGGGGCAGTGACCTGGCCAGTCACTGCCGACCCGCCAACTGGAGGGTGTTGTGGTTAAGGGTCGAAACACCCAGAGAAGGTTGGGGACCACCTGATGACCTCTCTTCCAGGCCAAGGCTTCATCCATTAGAAATGGGTGTATGTTAGCATCGTAGATGTATTATACAACATCCTATGACGGTTAAAGTCGTTAAACTAACACATCTCACGCACTTTACAATCAAAACACAATCGCGATGTGCTTGCTATTAGTTTTTAATTAAAAGATACATTTATCGTTACGATTTACCAGCATTCTTAAGAAAAATTAAGATGATCTTAAGAAACGTTCTTAAAACGTTTTTCTTAAGGACGTTTCATGAATCGTTCGTTTCGAATTCCTTATGATCGGTCATGTCTATATGCTCATTAATATTAATGAAACAACATTCATAAGAAAACAAGAAAAATACTCACTGCTCCTGCCTGGACAACTTTAAAAAGAATTAATTTATTATAATCATACAGTGAAGAGCAATAATTTAATAAAATAATTGAATTCTTAATGTTTAATTTACATTTCTGATGAAAATATTTGAACTTTGTTCTATTGTTTTAATTTGTTCTATTGCTTGTAATTAGTTATTGATCTTACTCTATTACTGACTATTTGCTTGTTTTTTTTTATTGAGAAATTAAAGCAATATTTGCTGAAAATGATTTAGTATTTTGATGTGGTCTTGATATTGATATTGAGAGTCAAATTGTATTCATTTGAAAACAAAATTGACATTATAACTGGAATATACCCAAATTGATTGAAATTGTATTGAATCAGAGTCAAACCAATAGCTTGTGAATTGGAATCAAATTGATTCTGAAATCTGTATTGATACCCAGCACTAGTGTAAATGTGTACTATATGCAGTATTAGTAATGCTCTCTCTCTCTCTCTCTCTCTCTCTCTCTGTAGGACGACAACTCCATGTTCTTTCAGTTCGGTCCATCCATAGAGCAGCAGGCATCTGTAATGCTCAATATCATGGAGGAATATGATTGGTACATCTTCTCCATAGTTACCACTTACTATCCTGGTTACCAGGACTTTGTTACCAAGGTAACAATCACACACTAGACAGACACTGATATGAGTTTGAGTGTTTCTGATGTGTAGTTCACCATCAGGCCTGTTGACCTCACTGTCTGCATGAGTGTGACCTCTGTATAACCGTGTGTGCATTTGATTATGTATGGTGGAGCTCATGTCATCCATCACAGTGTTCTGCTGAAATTCTGCTCAAGACATTTGACTTAGCATAATATTGCATTTTATTCTTCACCAAAGTGAAATCTCAATGGTCTTCTGTTCTGTTCAGTAGACAACACTGATGACATGAGAAGAAACTGAGCTGAATTTCATTAGTTTCCCTTAATCCAGAAACAAAAATAAGTGAATATTTTAGACCCTCTGAAAACAAAGCAGCATATAGAGTTGTGCTTGAGGAATGTGTTGGCAAACTGTAAGACACAAGCTTGGTCATTTATATAATTATAATCAAACAATTCATTAAAGGATGGTCCCATATGAATCCACTGTGGTTTAATAGAAGCATCTTTGTTCTGCTGGAGCGTTTGTGTGTTTGTAGCTCCTGATCTTCAGGTCGTGTTTGTCCTGTAAACTGCAGATCCGTAGCACCATTGAGAACAGTTTTGTGGGCTGGGAGCTGGAAGAGGTGCTGCTCTTGGATATGTCTGTAGATGATGGAGATGCCAAGATTCAGAACCAGCTAAAGAAGCTTCAGAGTCCTGTGATCCTCCTCTACTCCACCAAAGAAGAGGCCAATATCATCTTTGAGGTGGCTCATTCTGTCGGCCTCACAGGATATGGATTCACCTGGATTGTACCATCTCTAGTGGCGGGAGATGCTGATCACATCCCACCTGAGTTTCCCACAGGTAACATCAGTCAGACACGTGTTCTTTGTGTTTCTCATGTCAAAACTCTGTTCATTCTCAGATCATTATAACTCAGATATCCTCTCTGTCCAATCCGATTTATTGCTGTTACAACCACATATTCTGCACATACAATCACAATCACGTTCCTCTATACCTACTGCATTTAATCAGATTAATCTATCCCAAATGCAATCGATCAGATTCCTCTCTCTCCTGATGGTTTCCATTCAGATTCCTCTATCCCGACCGCATCCAATCATATTTCTCTCTATCCGGACAACATCCAATTCAATTCCTCTATCCTGACTACATCCAATAATATTCCTCTATCCTGACTGCATCCAATCAGATTATTTTCTATCCCGACTACATCCAATCATATTCATCTATCCCATCAATATCCAATCAGATTCCTCTATCCCGACCGCATCCAATCAGATTCCTCTATCCCGACGGCATCCTATCACATTCCTCTATCCCGACGGCATCCAATCATATTCCTCTATCCTAACTGCATCCAATTAGATTCCTCTTTATCCTAACTGCATCCATTCAGATTCCTGTCTTTCCTGACAGCATCCAATCAGATTTCTATATCCCGACTGCATCCAATCAGATTCTTCTGTCCCTACTGCATCCAATCAGATTCCTCTATCCTGACTGCATCCAATCAGATTCCTCTATCCCGAAGGCATCCAATCAGATTCCTCTATCCCTACTGCATCCAATCAGATTCCTCTATCCTGACTGCATCCAATCAGATTCCTCTATCCCGAAGGCATCCAATCAGATTCCTCTATCCCTACTGCATCCAATCAGATTCCTCTATCCCGACTGCATCCAATCAGATTCCTCTATCCCAATGGCATCCATTAAGATTCCTCTATCCCGAATGCATCTAATCAGATTCCTCTATCCCGACTGCATCCAATAAGATTACTCTATCCCTACTGCATCCAATCAGATTCCTCTATCCCGACAGCATCCAATCAGATTCCTCTATCCCGATGGTATCCAATCAGATTCCTCTATCCAGACTGCATCAATCAGATTCCTCTATCCCGATGGTATCCAATTAGATTCCTCTATCCCGACTGCATCAATCAGATTCCTCTATCTCTACTGCATCCAATCAGATTCCTCTATCCTGACCGCATCCAATTAGATTCCTCTATCCCGACTGCATCAATCAGATTCCTCTATCTCTACTGCATCCAATCAGATTCCTCTATCCTGACCGCATCCAATTAGATTCCTCTATCCCGACTGCATCAATCAGATTCCTCTATCTCTACTGCATCCAATCAGATTCCTCTATCCTGACCGCATCCAGTTAGATTCCTCTATCCCGACTGCATCCAATCAGATTCCTCTATCTCTACTGCATCCAATCAGATTCCTCTATCCCGACAGCATCCAATCAGATTCCTCTATCCCGACTGCATCAATCAGATTCCTCTATCTCTACTGCATCCAATCAGATTCCTCTATCCTGACCGCATCCAGTTAGATTCCTCTATCCCGACTGCATCCAATTAGATTCCTCTCTATCCCAATTACATCCAATCACATTCATCTATCCCAACAGCATTCAATCAGATTCCTCTATTCCGACTGCATCCAATCAGATTGCTCTCTGTCCTGACATTTTCAATCAGATTCCTCTATCCTGACCGCATCCAGTTAGATTCCTCTATCCCGACTGCATCCAATCAGATTCCTCTATCTCTACTGCATCCAATCAGATTCCTCTATCCCGACTGCATCCAATCAGATTCCTCTATCTCTACTGCATCCAATCAGATTCCTCTATCCCGACAGCATCCAATCAGATTCCTCTATCCCGACTGCATCAATCAGATTCCTCTATCTCTACTGCATCCAATCAGATTCCTCTATCCTGACCGCATCCAGTTAGATTCCTCTATCCCGACTGCATCCAATTAGATTCCTCTCTATCCCAATTACATCCAATCACATTCATCTATCCCAACAGCATTCAATCAGATTCCTCTATTCCGACTGCATCCAATCAGATTGCTCTCTGTCCTGACATTTTCAATCAGATTCCTCTATCCTGACCGCATCCAGTTAGATTCCTCTATCCCGACTGCATCCAATCAGATTCCTCTATCTCTACTGCATCCAATCAGATTCCTCTATCCCGACTGCATCCAATCAGATTCCTCTATCCCGACTGCATCAATCAGATTCCTCTATCTCTACTGCATCCAATCAGATTCCTCTATCCTGACCGCATCCAATCAGATTGCTCTCTGTCCTGACATTTTCAATCAGATTCCTCTGTACTGACTGCATCCAATGAGATTCCTCTATTACGAATGCATCCAATTAGATTCCTTTATCCCGACTGCATCCAATCAGATTCTTCTCTGTCACAACCGCATTAAATCAGATTCCTCCATCTGACGGCATCAAATCGGATTCCTTCATCCTAACTGCATCCAATCAGATTTCTCTCTTTTACAACAGCATCCAACAATATTCTTCTGTCCTGACTTTACCTTTTAATTGATTTATTTTTCCCCAATGTGAAGTTACAGAGCTACACCAGTTAAATTAGCCAAGAAATAACACATTTATTAAATCTTTAATTATCAGACATAGGAGAGAATGCAAATATCAATTAGAATGATGTTATGCTATTTCCCATCTTGTCTCTTTTTCCTCCTCATCTTTCTCAGTCTTGCTTGGTCTTTCTCATTTTTCTCTAAAAGAGTACATTTGCATGGTGTATTTAAGCATACCCTAGCAGTTTAGAATAACTTCCCCTCCCATTATAATGGAAACACATCTTACACATGCAACACATGTGACTTCTGTACAACCTATATAAAGATTACATATGCAAACTTAGCTTACACCATTTAGACATGCCTTGACTTGCAGAACATAAAGACATAAGTTTAATAAAGTGTTACAAATGAGCAATACTGCCACTAAATAATTAATACAAATAATGATTAATAATACTAATAAACATGAATATTTTAGTCTACATTTCCCTCCACTGGAACTATGGACATCAAGCTCCACACAATCACTTGAGGTCATCACCTGTAATGAAGCGATAGGAGAGAGAGAAAATGACAAACCAAAGAAATAAAAAGAGATAGACATACAAAAGAAGAGGAAAAGAAACACAGAAAGAAAAAAAGGAAAACCAACAAAACCCAACACCATGATATGTCCCCATGATACTATGTGTCATTTATGATTATGTGTAAGCATTTAATAATTAACCCGTCATCTGACAAAAGAAAAGCTAATAAAAGTATTCACCTGTGCCTGGACAGGCCGTGAGCCACCCCCCCCAGTTCTGGTCAAAATAACAAACTAAAATACTTGGGGTAGTATTCCATTTGCCATGATTACATGACCCTCATCGTGGGCTGATTAACACTTGCATCTCAACTCTTAACCATCTCACAACGTTCATAATTTCTCTCTTTCACCATTCTGGTTCTAACTGTATCAGCTGCACATAAACACAGCTTTCCTCCATATATCAAACTCTTATTCCATCATGTAATATACACAATCGTGCTTCTAATCCCTGCTATGCACCTGCACAATATCCTTTAATCTTTTCTTACCCCCCACTACGATGGAACCCTTTCCATTATTTAGTACACTTTATCATTGCTTAGTTGGAAAATTAAAATATTGGCCAGATCTCAATGTTACGTTTCGCGTAATTTCTTAAACTCGAGGAGTTCTTTTAAATCTTGTCCATAATGGCAGAATGTACTGTTACCCTTCACTGGTCCTGTGAAAATGATTTGTTGATGTGTCCATGGCAGAAATGATCAGTGTCTCTCATTATTCATCACCACATCGAAGTTCGGGACAGAGGAATATGATTAAACCGCATTTGAACTTTCATGGCTTTTGGGTAGACGGATTATCTCCTCAATGAGCCGACAAACTTGTGCTTCAGTCCTCATTCTCCCTTGAGAGTTTTCGGCATCATTCTTGACAGCAAACCATTTAGATGAGGGGCTGTTACCGTCTGCTCCTCCTACTTTAGCCCAACAATCCCCTCTGTAATGGCCGTGCTTTCCACAATTGCCACATTTACATTTACATTTATGCATTTGGCAGATGCTTTTATCCAAAGTGACTTACAGTGCACTTATTACAGGGACAATCCCCCCGGAACAACCTGGAGTTAAGTGTCTTACTCAAGGACACAATGGTGGTGACTGTGGGGATCAAACCAACAACCTTCTGATGACCAATGTATTATACAGTGCACTTATTACAGGGACAATCCCCCCGGAGCAACCTGGAGTTAAGTGTCTTACTCAAGGACACAATGGTGGTGACTGTGGGGATCAAACCAGCAACCTTCTGATTACCAATGTATTATACAGAGCACTTATTACAGGGACAATCCCCCCCGGAGCAACCTGGAGTTAAGTGTCTTACTCAAGGACACAATGGTGGTGACTGTGGGGATCAAACCAGCAACCTTCTGATTACCAATGTATTATTCAGTGCACTTATTACAGGGACAATCCCCCCGGAGCAACCTGGAGTTAAGTGTCTTACTCAAGGACACAATGGTGGTGACTGTGGGGATCGAACCAGCAACCTTCTGATTACCAGTTATGTGCTTTAGCCCAATATGCCACCACCACTTCAAATCTTCTATCTTCTATCTGTGTTCACTGTTGATTGAACTGCTACCACACCCTTCCGGTTTGGCTTGTTTCCTTCTTCCTTATCTGATCTCATAGCCATCTCGTGGTGACTCGATCATTGTAGGATTTAGTCCTATGTGTCTGCTTGATTGATCCTCAGTGATAAAGCTTGTTGGTATATTTGGGCCAAAGCCATCCACAAGCATGTGAGTGAACTGTATATTATGTCCATCAGGAACCTTTTTAGCGCAAAGAGCCCACCTTTCATAGGCATTCCATTTAAGTAGGGCATATTCATCTGGTGATTCACCATCTTTTTTCTTAATCAAAGTCACTGTTGTGAAATAAATCTTTCCACTGCCCAAAGCTCCTTGGATTTCTTTTCTGAACTCGTCCAATGCCTGCCAGAGACCCAGTGGTCGTCCCTGACCATCTGTCCACAAGCCCATCTATTGGGCTGTTGTTACTGAGGATGACAATCGTTTCCATCGATCCTTGGGGTTTTAGATTTCACAAAGGTGTGAAGGTCTCTCAAAGTCATTTGATGTGCTTTAACCAAGGAATCTAGTTCTTGCCAGACTCTGTGTTTGTGTCTTGTCTCTTCAGCAGTGGCAAGGCAGTGAGAATGGATTGATGTTCTCCTGGTGTAAATGGCCTTTCTTCAGTTGTAATCTCAGATTGAGATCCTCCTCTTCTGACTGAAGGTGAAGAAGAATCAGGACCAACTTTGTTTATTGTGACTAGTTCGTCAGTCTCGTCACTCCAATCTGAATCATGAGAATGAACTGGTGTACACCTCAGCATTTCTCTGTTTTCCTGGAGGGATTTAGATTTAGTAATTATTGGTGCTGTTTGTGCAGAGGCAACATGAAGGTTAACAACTGTGTCTCCATTCGGACCCAATACATGAGGCTCTGTAAAGGGCATAGTGGAACTGTTTTCACTTCCTTCAGACAGCGATGGGTATATGGGTTGTAAGGTGGTAACAATAAAGTCGTTGCTGAGTTGACAGGAGCTTGCAGATATTTTCGTTCAGCCTCTGGATTTTTGTTTGTAGTGTCAGGATCAAATGAGTCATTGATTTTTGTCTTTCCCTTGTCTGGACATTCTTTTAAAAAGCTTTTATTCAACTTGAGTTTCCATTTGAGGATTCATTGCTTCAGCATGTGAAACTGGATAAACTTCTACATGACAGCAAATTCCTCCTTGTTTCAAAATCCAATGAGCTGTGAGGATTGTATATGCTTGTAGATAGAGTCATTTTATCTTTCAAACCAATCGATATGTTCATCAATGGATAGTTCAATATTCAGGCCTTTCTTCAACAGCTCAGCTTGAGTCTCCTCATTCTTTTGAAGAAACCATTTTGTGATCGACTGACTTTCAGCCATTGTGAAACTGGGATGTGTATGTGTGTGTGTGTATTTGTAATCTACTGTAAATGTATAAATCTATCTTAATTTAAATTTATGTAAATGTATAAGAGAGGGGGGAAACAAAATATATGTGTAACTGATCTGAGTATGAAAGCCGAACAGCAGGGGCTATGTGTGTGTGTGGGTATATATATATATATATATATATATATATATAGAAAGAAAGGAACAGTCAATGTGTGCAGGTGTGTGTCCTCTCTTCTGCCGTCTGGAACACCCCTTTCTCTCCCTCCCATGCATGTTTGTGTGTGCATATGTATAAAGACAGGGGACGAGATAGATAGAGATGGAGAGAGAGAGAGAGTTGACTAGCTAGCCCTTACAGCTCTCTTTTCTGCTACTCCTTAAAACTTTATCATCAATTGTGTACCTTTTATGAATACTTCTTAAAAAAATATTTTGTCTTTTATTTTTACAAAATACTTTTGTTCTTTCTTTCACCTTACTCCTGTTTCCTTCAACAGTGAAACTACAAACATTAAAACCCAACTGAATTCTATAATCAAGAAAATCCCCAGTTTTTACTAGGCTGACCTTTCCCAGTCTTCTTTTTAACTCTTGTATCACAGTTTAATCGCCTCCCTTGATCAGAGGTCGATTTACTCCAGTTTAATTCAAATATTTTAGAGTTTCACTCAAACTGTGTAACGCATACATTAATCAACTTCATGCTATGATCAAGAAACGTCCTAGTTCTAAACTATTGCTTATGGACCATTGTTATCATAGCTTAATTGCCTTTTTTCAAGATCAGTTGCCTCTTTCCCGAGGTCTATTTCCTCTTTTCCTTGCTCAATTCCCAAGTTAAATTAAAATTTGGAACTTCGCTGATCAGATCAACTCAACCTACCAGATCAACCTAACTTAGCCAAATTACATTTGACATTTACCAAATCTCGGCAAAACCAATATTTGATATTTGAGAACACAGTTCTTTTACAGCAGTTCTTAGACAATATGTCTCATCACTGACAATTATCAGGCAGACTTATTCAAAAGTCTTACCAGATTATTCTGAGACAGATGCCTGAAGATGCTGGTCTTTTCGTGACACCAAACTGAAGACTTTTAATTGAT